>NW_010548016.1:0-14050 GCF_000687285.1 Phaethon lepturus | reverse complement strand
AAAAGCGCGAAGGAAGTGATTAGCGATGAAACTCAGCTACGGGTGAGCCACCGGCTATTTCAAAGCTTTACTCCGTAGTTATCTGTAGGGGGCACGTAAGAGCCAGAAACGCAGGAAACCACCACGTTTCTCAACGGCCAAGATGGGCGAAAAGGTTCGGGGGGCGGGAGGGAGCTGCTGTGGGCGCCGCAGCGGGGTGATGGGGTCGGTGAATGCTGAGCGCTCCCGCTCCGCGGCATCCCATCTGCCCTGTGGGGGACAGGCCGACGGGGGTCTGACCTTCGGTGTCGCTTTTAGTTCTCTTTTTGGAGAGCGGGAGGTGTGAAGGCAATTCCCTGCATCTGCAGATAAAAACCTATCGATAGCTTGATTTGAGAGAGAGGTTTCTGGCCCCAGGGGCTCTGCTGCGTGCTGTGCCCTTCGTGGCATTGCTGCGTTTGCACTTCGGAGAGACCGGTACGGGGAGGGGGAGCACGTTAGTGGAGTTGTTCCCAGTGTCCTTTGGGGTATTCTACTGTGCTTCATGGTGAAAGTCTTACAGTTTCCATTTTACAGTGAGGTTTTTCTCGTGCAGCTGAGCCACTCTAATGGTGACCTAATGGTGAACGAGATAGTCCTGGCATTGTCCTTGTACCTTGTGCTTGACTGATCTAGCGTGAGCTGAATCGGGAAGCTAAACCAGTTGAAAAGCATTTTTTGTGGATACCACCCAGCCCCCACAATGACCTCTTTGCCTGTTTAGTTCTCTGAATTGTCCGTGGGTTCAAGGGTTACATCAGTAACTGGCTTCTGCAGAAGAGTCGGAATTACCAGGGAAAAGAGTAGGACTGGAAGTATTGGAAATAAGCCGCAGTTATACTAGCTGCTCTGATATAAAAACTATGCCACTAATTAAATAGAGGGTGTGGTAACAATCTTAAGTATTGTCTTGCTTTCATGTAGGTTTTCTGTTCAGTTTACCTTTACAGGGAAGACAATGTTTAGATCTTTCACCAATCAAGATGGATGTGCCATCCTTGGGATGGACCAACTGTAGAGGTGTTGCTGTGTAGATCAAAGGAGGGAAGAAGCCTTTTTTCTCTTCTTAAGTTCGTTTCTGCACAATAGACATCTTTAGAGAGATGTGAATAACTTTCTTCCAGCCATGACAGCTCTGAAGTTGGCTTGTACTTTTCATGTGGAGTTTTTCCTCTCATCTAGTGCTTACGGCCCAAAGCACAAAGAGTTTTCCATAAAAGAAAACATTGGTGAATGTATGTTTGTAGTTTTTGTTAAAGGAGTTGAAGTTTAATGTTGAGTTGTGGATCATCAACTCATTGAGGTTTTTTTTCTGTAAGTTACATGGACAATAAAACTTCTGAATAGTCTGCAATGCCATGAAATGGCATTTATTAAAAAGAGATGTGTGGTTTTGTACCTTCTGATCTTGTAGAGATAACATGTTATCAGCACATCTCAGCTGAACCTGTTGCATCTTTATATTTGTACTCTGGAGAATGCAGAATCTGCTGACTTACTGGTAAATGCACACTCCTTATTCCTCAAAACATTAGTTGTGTCCTCAGTTTTTGACAAGTAGGCATTAATATAGCTGTTAAATTTGCCAGCTTGTAACAAGGCAAGACTCTTAGCCTATGAAAGCAAGTTTGTTCAGTAGTTTGTGTTTTGTTGCAATGCATTTTGCAATAACTGTACATGGTCATGGTGTCTATTTCATAAGAATCTGCTTGTATATGGGGGTTGTTATATATGGTTTATGAAATCATTTTAGTATGGTTCTTGGTGTTCATGTTGAACACAGTAGCTATCCAATGTTCTTCTAATCCTGATGGGAAGAAAGGCTTCACCTGTTACTGTCCAACATCGAGATTGAACATGACTATAAGGGATGGGATAGTGTTTCTTGGATGTTAACATTTTTCTGCGATCTGTTTGTTTATGTGATGTGTTGTGTGGCTTATCTTCATCCTTAGTCTTTTGAGATTCTCAGAGTAAAGGAGAGAGGTTGTCTTTGCATGTTGGTGCAGTGATCTGGAGGACACAGCTCTGCATTGGGAAGATGGAATTTTGTCACGTTTTAGTACTTATGCAGCTGTTAGCTAGCAACTGCTTATGCTGCAGAATGGTGTAGATTCTGGTGGCTCATTCCCACTAGCTAACTTCTTGGGTATGTGCCAAAACCTTTCAATAGCAGCCCTGTTTTCTTCAAGCAGTCCGGTTCTCCTGGGATATTGGATTATGGTGTATGTCATGTACATTTTTCAGGATTCACATGTGTACTCACCAAGGATCTTGAATAATTGGAATAGTAGGCACTTCTCAGTGTTTACCATCATCACTTCTGTAAGGTTGACAGTGGTTGGAGGTATTGAGAAATGCCAGCAGTGTCAGTGAAAACATGGGTGTAAGGAGTTAGAGGAGGAAAAAAAGTCCTCTTGTATTGGTTTGAAATGGGGGCAACACAACACTATCTTGGGAGTGGGGCTGCTGAAGAGGAGTGAAGCCATGTACCACTATTAAAAGCTGTCAGTTTGAAGAAAACCTTTCAATAAATTTTTAAGGTACTACAAAATCAACAAATTAGTCAAAAGAAAAAAGGCTCTTTTGTCTGTCTTCATAACCATACCTCCTCTAATTGTGCATCCCATCAGTTTTTTAAAAATAATAGGCAGTTAGCTATAAAGAGGGCTGAAGCTTTGATAGCTGGATAACACAACCTTACTTTCTGTGATGATCTCCTCAAGAGCTGATTAAAGTAGCAGCTGTAGAGCTCAGTCCCTTGAGCACAAGTATCTTGCTTATCTGTGGCCTCTGAGATAAGCAGGCAAACAGCATAGTGTTCCCTATCCTAAAATACAAGAGTGCTTTAACATTTAAAAAAAATGGACCCAGACTGCTTGCCTTCCTTATTTGGGGCATAGAAGGCTTTAGTTGTGCCTTGCACTTCTGGGCTAATGACATCTTTGTTAGTCAATCAGAAATAAGACATTTGAGACTCCAAGTTACTTAAAGGACTTCATTATGAAAGTATGTAGATGCTTGATGCCTTACACCTTTAGAGAATTGATTTTAGATTACTGTATGTTGTAAATATGCTTATACGTGGGTGTTTCTATTCCATGCATGAATGTGTCATAAAACTTGCTGGAAAATCAGTTTTAACTGTCTTAAAGTTTACTCTTTGGTATTGTTGCTAGGGGGAATTATACAGTTCATAGTACAGCTGCACAAACAGTTGTGCTGAAAACATTCAGGGCCAGGGCACAGATGAGTGAGCTGCTTGAGGAGAGAGAGATTACCTGAGCTGACAGTTACTGAAATAAATTGGTATGAAACTCTTCTGTGAATTAATACACAATAGGAATGCCAGGGCTGTAATGCAGGTAAAGCAATGATTGGGTTTTTAAGAAAAAGGATGAGTGGACATGTCTGTGCACATGGTCTGTTTTTCTTCAAGTGGATGTTTTCATGGAGAAGGAAAGAAGAGGGAATGATCTTTTGTGGGCTGAGCTTTCTCTTCAGGTGTTCTGTTAGTGGCCTTGTTCCTGTCTGCAGGGTCCACTGCTAAATGCTGACACTGCATGTGGGGAAAAACTCGGTCAGAAAAATAAAGCCTGTCATCAGTAGGAATACATGTAAATAAAAAATGGCTAATGTCTATGGTACTTATGTCTAAATGTTGCTGGATGTAGACAATATATTAAGAGATCTTTCACACTATTTATTAGTAAAGACAAATCTAACTGGAATCATGTATGTTGGATTTGACTTGCAAAAACTATTGTATACTTCAGTGTTTTGCTGCATAACTGTACTTATTGGAGACAAACTTTATTTACAAAATCTTTCTTCTGGAGTTTTTTTTAAGTGGAGGCACTAACTGCTTTACTGGTTAATTAAAAATACATAAAATGTCTCAGCTGAAGCATCCATGACAATGTAAGAAAGTGCCATTAACTCTACTGGCAATCCTAGATCATAGACTTTTGGCCTACTTTTAAGCAGACAAGAATGTTGTCAGGTGAAGCTTTAGTATGCAGTCAGGTGTGGAGAGATTTAAATAACCCTCACATCCATCCTTAAAAGTGTAATAACTAACTGGTTGTACATGTTGTGTTCTGAAAGAATCTTGATTATAAGAATTTCCAAGTTACTCTACTAAATGTTCTTTCCGTATTGAAGTTTTTACTTTGGCTATCAAATTGTTAAATATTTGAATTGCATGCAGTTAAGCTAATATTTTCATTCTTGTCTGTTTTGATTGGAAGTCTTAATGCTCTTTGTAGAGCAGGATGAGAATTTGATGTGCTTGTCCTTGGCTGTGATGATCTAAACTTCTGCGGGGGGGGGAAAGATTTGGCAAGCCTTTGTTTAGTTTTGTATCCCTTTAGAGCCTTGTAGTTGAGTTTCCTTACTTTAAAGACTAATTAAAAAAATTCCTTTCTGAGGGGACAATCTCCCAGAAACAGGAGTGTTTGAGAAGCAAATGATGAGGAAGGCTGCTGTATCAGCTCTTCCTCTCTACCATCTCTGAAACCCGTACCTGAATTTCTACTTCTGAAAACTCTACATGAGTTCAGCTGCTCTTGTGTGTTGAGCTGCATCCTGCTGTAGTAAAGACAATTTGGAATTGGTGCTGGTTTAGTTTAAGTGGTAATCAGCAGTTCTAGCTGTTGATTCATGGTTCATCCTGCTTTCTCTGGTACTTCCACACTTCTTGTGGGAAGAGGTGACTGGCATTGTCACATTCTCTGTGTCTCTTGCAGAGTTTTTTCTAAAAGTCAGTCAGAATCTTGTGTATGAAGGAGAAAGGCTTAAATTAATACTAAATGTTTGGCAGTTTCTAAGATTATAAATGAAAATCTCATAAAACCTTTGAGCACACTTGGCTCTCTATATAGAGTTAGTTTTAAATTAATATTCTCTGTAGTGGACACCTTTGCCTAATGGACTAGAGATGCTGGGGGTTTGTTTTCCTTATGAGACAGGTTGTGCTGCTGTGACTGGAGCTGGCTGCAGTTAGCAGTAAAAACACATTAAGTATATTTGAACATACTGGGGAGGGAATGGCATCTGAGCCTTGTAGGTCAGTTTGACTGGTTCTGTCAAGTATTGGGTTGTCTGAAGTGCTAAAACATCTGATTACAGTGATAACATGTGGATGATATGCTTATCTCTTTCTTTACTGATTTATGGTATGTTACCAAAATTTGCTGACTCCTTGGCTGTGATCTCTATGTGAAGACCATGTAAATAAAGACTAAACAAGACAATTAAATGCCTCTGGAGCTTGCAACTCTGTTACCAATCGTGGCTAAAGGTGTGTTTGCAGCTAGCTTGCAGCTGCAGTTGAGGAATGGGTCTGTGTTAGCTGTGCTCCCTTAGCAGTCTCCATGAGTGGTGTGGGCTCAGCCTGTGCTCTGGGCTGGGCTGTTTTCTGCTGAGCCCTACAGGTCTCAACAGGCTAGTTCTGACAGGCCTGGACCAAGAACTGGCCTGCTGTGTGTCAGAGCACAAATGGGGCTTGTCAGGAGGTGTTAATACAGGAATTAATAACTTTCCATTTTTAGCAGTAACGATTGCTGTGAGCTCCTTCCCTGCTTTTGTTGGTTTCCAGTTTTGAAGATTAAAATGGAACTCTGAAAATATAATTATCTGAATCTCTAGCATGGTATCAACTACTCAGTGGCTGCTTGCTCAGACATGAAGGAACTGTTGGCTGCAAAGGTGAAGGTTAATGCCATGGGAGATAGTTTTCCATGAGGGTCTGGTTTCCTGCAGGAAATCAAAACTGCTTTTGACACATCAGTATTTCCCATTTCAGGTACGCTTCTCTGACCATGCTTTTTCAATAGCAAAATCCTTGGAAGGAGAGAAAAGAACATATAACAAATATTAATTACTTAATACATAGCTAGAAGATGGTCCAGTAATGGGTGATAAAAGTAGCTTGAGAAATGTAAGTGAACAGGAGAGCTGGTATTTGTGAATACTGAGGTTCTGTTACCAAGTACACTGTTTCTTGCTGCTCTTTTGGATGGAAGGGCTACAAATACTTCAACAGGTGATAATGTTATGTTATAACATATAACATATAACATATATTAAAGACTGCTCATCTTATGTGAGCAGTCTTTATATGCCAGTTGATGGACTTCAATTTATGTTACTGGGAGAGACAAATGAAGTTAGTGGAGCTGAGGTGTTGAAACAACATTTGCTCATGTTACACATCATCTGAAGTAAGTTTTCTGAGTGCATAGGTAAGATACTCTGTGTAGAGGTGGTATGCCAAACTTAGGTATGAGAATGTTAGTTTGCAAATGCCTTTGGCTTACTTCTTAGCCTGCTGCTCAGCTCTGACAATCTGTTGGGATGAAGTGTTGCCAGAAGTTTAATGAAATTATGTCTTTTCATAGCAAAATTAAACTTGACCAAGCAGCAAGTCTGGAAAAGTCTGTTGTGAGACTTAAATGTTTAAAAGGTAAAAGATACTGTTTATGGGTTGTCCAGAATGGTATGGCGAATATTTCATGTCTTTCTCTAGAGAAGCATGTGTTGCTTCTGTATTAAAGAACAGTGAATTTGTATGGAGTGGAAAAAAACTAATAATCTTACAGGGTAAAGTAGCAATTAGGGGAAGGAAAAAAGTTAAAAAGCTTTTTTCTTAACTAAATTTCGCTGTCTAATAATCACACAAATGTAACTTACAGAATGCCATCCACTGTTACATGTGGAGGCCTATACATGATTTTTCTTCCAGAGTTACCAGAGTGACAGGATTTCTGGTGAGCTGTTGTGCCCCATTCCAGAAGATCTGCATTTAAAAAGTTGTTAACCATAATAGGATGTCACACCACAACTAGGTGCATTTAGATGCCAGGTATAGGAAAACCACTTTTAAAGCATATGTTTTACCAAAAATACAGAAAGGAATAATTGGTAAATGTCAAAGTGAATGAGAGCACGTTTTTATACATTCTTTAACTCTGTATGTGATTACTGTGGAAAGGTGTAGTAACCTGGCCGCTCTTTGCTGCTTTTATTCTATTTCTGACTGTTTTTGAAGGGGACAGTACTTAAATGCTGTTCTTCAGAGTTGCCCTGGCTGTCAGAAATTGGCATGCTTGGTGTCTTAAACTTTTTTTTTGTTTGTGGAATGTTCTTGTAGGACTCACCTTACCTAACTGAAAAACATTCCTCTAATAGCCAGCTGAAAATGGTCCCTCAAGTGCTCCCAGCAGCAACAAGGGCCTTCTAAAAGTTTTGCCAAAAGCTAACAATGGAAAGAAACCCTTATAGGTCCCTGTGGTGGGTTGTTTTTAAACTTTGCTAGTGTGTTGTGATGCAGGAGTCATCAGGAGGTGAGCCTTTGGATGTTGATGAATCCACAACCAGGAACCCTGTATTTGTGCAGTATACTAGGAAAAGTTTGCTTACAGTGCTTTATCTCCCAAATAACTTTTCAGTTGTGTCAGATGATAATCAAATACGTATACAAATAAAATCAAGGTAGTTTCTGGAAGGTGACTAATTGTGTTCATTTTTTCCTTTCAAGTAGTTTCAGATTCAGACATGCTGCAAGTATTTTAACCTTGACTTTGCTGGCTGTGCTGTAGTCAGCCACTGTTACAGTATTATTTTCCTGTCTTTGGGTATTTTTTTTATTAATGATGCTCATAATAATTGAGCTCTCCTGTAGGCCAGTGTCTGTGTTTGATTGCTTATCTCTTCACACTGGTACAGATTTTCAGAGAGACTTCTGTGGATGGTGCATCCTGGTTCCTATAGGTATCTCTGCAGGATCGTGGCATAACGCGGAGGCTGTGTATACGTGCTGTCCATCTGAACTCTGGCTGGTGATCCTTGTCTAATGAGTGGGTAGAGATTCTGGGTTACAGAATTTTGGAGCCTAGTAAATACTTTTACTACTCAGGTAGTAAGCTTAAAAAAGCTGAGCTGCTTCACTTAAGTGATCTGTTTTAAGATTTCTTTGAGTCAGTCTGCATGACTTAATAAATCTGTACAAAAGTCTGTGTATGTGTAACAGTCGCTGAGACAGACCTATGTCCTCAACTGGTCAGTAGGATTTATCCTTCCTGAGTGCTCTTAAAATGCAAAATGCCTTCAGTAAGGCTCTGATCTTCTCCCAGAAGCCAAGAACTTATTAATTGGGAAGTCAGTCTGGACTGACAGAAAAAAATGGCCCTTGGTTATAAAACTTATCAATAAGCACTTTCAGGTTACAGCTGATCTGAAGTTAGTCCTCAAGTGCGAATGAGCTCTAAACTGGTAGTAAATGCTTTCTTCTGGTTCTTTCAATATGTATGTTGCAGTGATGAGTCTTCATTTGTACTTGAAGAGACTTGCTAGTCTACCTAATTTCATACGTGCAATGTGCTTGCTTTATTCAAGCAAGAAAATGATTTGTTCAGGTAACACTTATATTGACTTAGTGACTAGGTTTACATTAAAGTGTGAGAACATAGTTTTATTTTGATGCTTCACTTTGCAATTTGTCTCGCCTGGGACCTTGCTATCCTGGTAGGGGGAAGAAGGTGAAACAGAAGAGTGTTTTGTGCAACTGGTATGATCTGTGGTTTCTTGGTTTCTTCATTCTGCCCCTTTACTCTGGTCTTTTTTTCTGCTGTACCCTCTATCTAGGTTGCATGCCTCTACTGTATTCCAAAAGCACTGAACAGCATGGTTATTAACACTGAACCATAAAATAGATGTATTTCTAAAACAGATGTAGAATGACCAGTGCTGCCAGGAATGTGGCATTCACTTAGACAAAGAATGACAAAAAAGTAGTTGTGTACTTGAGTGTCTTTTACACTAATGGTGCTCTACTTCTGCTGCAGGTTTGGTGTGCAGCAGAGGTTGTGTTAGAGTAAGAAAAGCTTCTTGATACAAGGATTCCTTTCTCTAAGAAAGCATTTGTACCACAGATCCTGTATGATGAGAAATAAAACTGATCAACCTTGTTAGCGTTCTTTACTTCCTCATTTAAATGATGTATTTGACTGAAGTCATGGAAGACTGAGATGAAGGGTGGGAATGCTGTGATATAGTCTAGTAAACCTTATGTTCTGCTCTTACTGATTTAATTAAACTACATGTTGTGATGTAGCAGAAGTTTACTATTTATCCTTTTCAAAAAGAAGTTTTTGCCTTAAAGAGTGTGTGTGTGAGAGTGTGTGTGTGAGAGTGTGTGTGTGAGAGTGTGTGTGTGAGAGTGTGTGTGTGAGAGTGTGTGTGTGAGAGTGTGTGTGTGAGAGTGTTTGAGGAGGACATTCTGATTCATAATTGTTTTACCCATAACTGCCACATGTGTGAGAGTGTGTGTGTGAGAGTGTGTGTGTGAGAGTGTGTGTGTGAGAGTGTGTGTGTGAGAGTGTGTGTGTGAGAGTGTGTGTGTGAGAGTGTGTGTGTGAGAGTGTGTGTGTGAGAGTGTGTGTGTGAGAGTGTGTGTGTGAGAGTGTGTGTGTGAGAGTGTGTGTGTGAGAGTGTGTGTGTGAGAGTGTGTGTTTGAGAGTGTGTGTGTGAGAGTGTGTGTGTGAGAGTGTGTGTGTGAGAGTGTGTGTGTGAGAGTGTGTGTGTGAGAGTGTGTGTGTGAGAGTGTGTGTGTGAGAGTGTGTGTGTGAGAGTGTGTGTGTGAGAGTGATTATCTCTTAATACTTCAGGAGCTCATTCTGATTCATAATTGTTTTACCCATAACTGCCAAAAGGACACTTGGGTGCACTGGGTGATATACATTGACTGTGGTGATTACTGAGATGTGCCAGTAAGTTCATGCACTTGCCGTTGTGGCACAGTATAGGTTGATTTGCCTGTATTCACTATGTAGGTGGAAGTCCTCAGGAGGAGTATGGGGGATGTTCTATGGAAACTTTTTAGGAAAAAACAGCTTCTTGCTCTTAACCTTCTGTAATACAGAATAAGTGTGCAGGGAAACTTGATCTGTTTTCTCATGGGTAGGTGAACAGTAGATGACTATTTCCACCTGCTGCCCCCTTTTTTTTAAGCCTTGTGCCATGCATGATTTGCTGACTTCCGTGTATAAGTCAACATGATAAGGTTGATTCTCACAGCTGCAAATTGATTGAAAGGAATATTTTAGTATAGATTCCTGCTTCCTGCTGTTTTCTGCTTTCACAAAACTGGCAAGGACAAAACAAAGGATTCTTCCTGTGTGGGGTGTTTCTGACAGGAGACTTCCAAACTTAATACCCGGGAGGTGTGTGTTGCTGAGGACAGTTGTTTTTCATTTGCATCTCTTAACATATCAAGCAGAAGCCAGCTTCTTTGTCCTGGGGAGTAATGAAAGCAGAGGCTTTGGGGTGTGCTTGGAGGGGGTTCTTTTGTTCTTGGGAGGTGTGGGTTTATCTTGCAGTCACTGCTGAAAGCAAAAGACCAGTTTAGGCAACTGTTGTCATTCTGAAATCTTAGCTGAGCCTGTGATAGTTCTGTGGAAACTTCTCTGGATAGTGTTTCAAACACTAATATCCTCATTTTCCATGTAGGTAGATGCTTTTTAACTGGGACAAAGGAATACAATGCTTAAGTTTTCAAGTTTTAAGAAAGATTACCATGCAGGAGTTGGTGACTAAATGATAGCCAGTTATCTGCAAATTATGTACTGCTCTATACTGTTGTGTGGGGGAGAGGGGGAGCTAGTAGGATGATGCTTTTGTCTTTCCATAAAGTGTGGTGGCTTTTTTCTCTCTCTGTTATTATTTTGCCTTTTGGTTTAGTGCCTAAAGGAAATCTAGGACATATGAAATACAGGCACTGGAGCCTAAAGCTTCTCAGCTCTGTATTTTAAAATTTATGAATGTTCTGGTCACTAAGCATTTCTACAGCACACCCCGAATTCTGGAGTTTTCTTGTGGTTAATGAGGTACAATATTGGCATTGGAAAAATGCCTCAGATTAATCTGAGTGAGAGGAACCCCTGTACACCTATAAGCCTGGCCACTGTATTTCCAATAAGTGGTGGAGGAGGGAGGCACTGTGAGTGGCCTGACTTGACTCTGATGGGCTTGGTGCCAGAGCAGTCAGGTGTGCTGCTGTAGCAGATTGAAGGCCCAGCTTCCTGTTGCCCTCCTCTTGAACTGCCCCTGGGACCTCACCTGGCTAGAAATGAATTTCTCTTCTCAGGTGTGTTCCTTCGTCACTTGTACCCAATGCCCTCCCACCTTGTCTCTGCCCATTTACTTCTCCCATTCTTCAAAAACCTGTTAGGAATTGACATGTAGAGTGCCCATGTGTGAGAATTTCAGACTTGCACAACACAATGACTTAATGTATCGAAATGATTAATTTACACAGCTCTGAACTGAAACAACATGCCAGTCATTCAGGTTGATTTTTACTATTAGCATATTCTGCATTTTGTCTCCTAATGTACACTAACACTTTAATGTATTCTTCATGAAGCAGTTCACTTAATTTGACTTTTTTCCCCTTCACCTTTCTATATTGAAAGTGTAGCTACCAAGGGAAAAATAAGTCAGAGGTGTGGAAGCATGTATAAGTGCTTTGATGTGTTCAGTTATTTTGGCTATGGTACATTCTCTCTTGGAAATGATTCAAAATCAAGGTAAGAAAAATTTGAAGTCATAAGTGGGGTGAATATTTTCAAATGAGAGCTATCTGTTCCCATAGCTTAGTAAGATTTTGTCAATCCTCTGGTATGAGAAGGTCTTAAAGTGGAATATTTTAGAGAGAGTCTGGCTCAATAGCAGATTACTGAGCTCAGTGTTGGAGTATCTGAGAGAAAGTAGCTGGTGTTAACGCATGAGGCAAGACTGAATGCTTACAGTAACTCTGCCCTGTGAGCTATGCTCATGTTCACAGATCACTCAAATAATGTCTTCTTCACTGCTAAAACTTCAGAGGAATGTCTGCAACTGCTGCAAATCATCTCAAGTGTGCTGGGATTCCAAAATGGTCTGTCTTAACTGGGCATTAGCTCTCTTCAGAATTATGTCTCTCTGAAATCTTATACACAGTGTTTATACACAGTGTTTTTGTTTCTCTTCTCCAGAGCTGAAACTCTGGGACTTCTCATTCCTTCTGGCGAATAATTACCAAATATTTACAACAGTATTTCATGCTTGGTAACCAGAGTTTGTTTCCTTTGTTCCTGAATAGCTAAAAAAATTAATGACTACTTGAATTAACATTTTTATGTAGATTCAGAGGTGTTCCTACTGTTCTAATCACCATTGTCCTTTTAGCTTATCAATGCTTGATATAGCATATCTGAGTTTGGAGCAAGGTGGTGGCAAGTGGGTTTGGGTGAGATCCTGAGATTGCTGAAACTTCCTGATGCCTTCAAAAACTTCCTGATGCCTCAAACATTTTAAAAAGGAGTCTCCAACTTTGGTGAGTTAATTAGCCCTCCAAGGCAAATCTTGTGTAGTATAACCAAAAGGGGACCTGATGAAATAGCATGTTTTAATTTCCTAAAGTTAATTGCATAATAGCAAGAACTCAGTCAAGCTTGTGCCTTGCTACTTAGCAAAGAAATGCTGCTGAATGATGCACAGCTTGTGAGGGATTAGTATGTTCATGGAGCAGAAAAATATCTGATTTGTCCTGCAGTCTCTGCCAAGACGCACCTAGCAGGAATTGTTGAAGCCATTGAAAGTGGATAGGCTAAATGTCATATGAGCAACTTAGTTCTTCCAGAGTCTGTGCTCTATCTAAGTACAATATGTTGCAGGAGTTGCAGAAGTGAAGTGGTCTTGGATTGCATACTATTTCAGTTTGCATTTCATGCTCATTTGCTGCCCTGGAAGGGCATGGCATTTGTTTTTAACCTGAGTTCTTGTTTAACGTTGTGGTGATGGCATAAGAAATAAGTAAGGGAAGAAAATGAGCATGGGTTTTGTAAAAGATGAGGCAGAAAGTAAAGGAGTGGGGCAAGGAAGCAAATGCCAAGCAAGAAGAGGGGACCCCATGTCTGAAGGGACAAAAATTCTTTGTGAATGTACTGGCTTTGGAGCAGCTGTTCCTATCCTCAGCAAAAAAAGTGCTGATGTATGCCAGAAGCTGCAAGTTCAAGGTCAGCAGTGCAAAGTTCCCTTTCCAGTGCAAGGCTGCAGAGACTGGAACCAGTTTAAGAACTGTGACTCTAATTATTGGCCCTATTTCTTTTATGCTTTTGATGTCCCTAAAACATGTTGGCTTGATTGTTGGCCCACTTATTACTACTGTAGCCACAGTTATTGGGCAGATAATTTGTGTACTCTGAGCCCTAATTATTGCCTGCAGCATGGTGGTTCCTGAATGCTGGATAGGAAGTATAAAAAATCATTGGTACAAATGATGCAGACTTTGACAGGATGGTAGGGAAGGAAAAAAGCTTCCTAGTGATAGGGGACTGAGTGTGGGTTGTTTAATCAGTGAGGGTAAAAACCATCAGTAGTGCTACTGACTGAGAAGGGGCTAGCAGTTAAATCATTCACTGTCATCCAACAGAATTTATTTTTCGTTGGTTCTATTTCACCGTAATTTGCAATGTGGGGGAGTTAATGAGTGAGATATAGATGGTGAAAAGTAAATATTTATCTTGGAATATGCATTCAAGATGAGATAGTATGAGCATTAAGAAGCAGGGCCTTTCTCATTAAATACCCTTGGCGAGATATTGGGGAATTGTCTTGCTTGTGACTTTGAGAAAAATTGAAGTAAATGATTTATCTGTTATTTCAGTCTGGCTAAAACCTATGGGGATACTTGAGTCCAGGCTTTACAGGTGTGCAAACATAGGGTTTAAGTAATTGGGTTTTCATCTTAGTCTACTGTGGAGTTGCATAGAGATGATAGATGAACCAAACTCTATTTACTTGGTATAGATTTTTTTGTTCACTTGTTTGAAGCTTGTACAAACCAATAACATCCTAGAAACAGGCTTAGGCAGGTGCACTCTTTGCTGGTAAAGACTGGCTGGATGACTGAGCCCAGAGAGTTGTGGTGAATGGTGTTAAATCCGACTGGCAGCTGGATTGGATGAGGGAATCGAGTGCTCCCTCAGTA
>NW_010548015.1:3204-5877 GCF_000687285.1 Phaethon lepturus | reverse complement strand
CTATCCTGGCTGAAACCAGGACAACTGTAAATAAAAGCAATCATACAAAAAACACCCTGCATATCACAACTTCACCCTCACACCTCAGAAAGGTGATTTCAAGAATACATTGGCAATGTGAGAACCTCTTCACCCAGTCCTACGGCACCCACCAGCATGCCACCACTGAACTCACACCCTTGCCCAAAACCCAAGCGTACAAGGTAGCTGCAGTTCTGCCAGTATTCAACTTACGATCCTGATTGTTAAAGAGCAGACAGCTCTGGTATGAACTAACCTCACACTTGAAGAACCTCCTCTTTTAGGCTGCCATTCCACAGAACAGAAACCAGACCGCAGTAATAGATCAAAAATGCAATGCTTGCCAAACACGGAGGCAAAATCAATACAAGTTCACCCTAAAATATTTCAGACAAGGACCAGATTGATTTGCTTTTTGTGCTAGCACAACCACTACACCATTTACTCTTGTCAAAGACCAGAAAAATAGCATGGTCTTATCCCTATCAAGATCAGAACTGCTCTGCTAAGTGATTTGGTGTTGGCCAAGAAGGCCAACAGCGTCCTGGCCTGTATCAGAAAAAGTGTGGCCAGCAGGAGTAGGGAAGTGATCGTGCCCCTGGACTCGGCACTGGTGAGGCCGCACCTTGAATCCTGTGTTCAGTGTTGGGCCCCTCACTACAAGAAGGATGCTGAGGTGCTGGAGTGTGTCCAAAGAAGGGCAACAAAGCTGGTGAGGGGTCTGGAGCACAAGTCTTATGAGGAGCAGTAGAGGGAACTGGGGTTGTTCAGTCTGGAGGAGGCTGAGAGGAGACCTTATCGCTCTCTACAACTACCTGAAAGGGGGTTGTGGCGACGAGGGTGTTGGTCTCTTCTCCCAAGTAACTAGCAATAGGACGGGAGGAAATGGCCTCATGTTGCGCCAGGAGAGGTTTAGACTGCATATTAAGAATTTCTTTACTGAGAGAGTGGTCAGGCATTGGAGCAGGCTGCCCAGGGAGGTGGTGGAGTCACCATCACTGGAAGTATTCAAAAAACGTGTAGACGTGGCACTTCAGGACATGGTTTAGTGGGCATGGTGGTGTTGCTTTGACGGTTGGACTTGATGATCTTAAACGTCTTTTCCAACCTTAATGATTCTGTGATTCTATGATTCTGTGATGAGGATAAGAACCAGGAAATACTACTGTTAAAAACTAAAAAGTGGTAAAGGGCAAAAAGTTTGTAAGAGAAAAGAGGTAAAAGACAGTGAGAGTGATCAGCAACTAAGCCCCCCAAAATTTCCGCAAATTATACCTTTACTTTCACATGGAGCTGACCATCTTCCAATCTAAAAGATGCTATCATAGCTATCATACCTACTACCACTTAATATGAAATCATCCCTTGCAATATCAAGTAACCTCCAGAAAACCTATTTTACAAGTGAATATAGATACTTTTAATATGCAATTTTAAGCAGTATTTTCCTCCTCCATCCACAGATTCACCACTTTTCTTCCCAGAATATCTATCTACAGCAACAGGATGTTGGCAAAAGCAAAGGCTTGTCTAAGGTAAAAGCAACACTCAGTGAGTACTGGCTACTCCAGAGGACCCAGAAGTTTAAGATGTGTAAATATGAATACTACCAATGGAAGGAAAAAAAAAAAACTTCTGCTGCTTGGTATTTGATAAAAGAATAGATTTATTCCAAGAAGCTTCTTAAATGTTTCTTCTCTTTTACACATCAGATAAAGAAAATCTCACTGCAATGCTTTTGATTTTTTTACTGAGGTCTGGGTTTTCTGAGGCCTACTACAGGGTCACCAACAAATATCAAAGTCGTAACACCTTTTTTATATGTCACCCACACCAATCACAGGATTATACTTTCTCAAAAGCAAATTTGATTTTAGTGAAGCAACTAGCTGTACACAGAACAAAATATTTTCATTTTGTATTGTATTTCACAAGCATTGTCCTCCCATGGTTTGAAACATAGGGGCAAAATGGGAAGTCCATGCTTCTCTCTAGCTCAGATAAAAATTTCACTTTAATTAAAAAATAAAAAAGTTTACAATTGTTTTTCAGTAAACTAGTACACATAATATGTAATCTGATAGGAAAGACAAGCATTCATATCTTAATAACCCCCTAATAAACAGCCTGGAATTGATTATTCTGAAAAAGTATCACCAGTGGCACCCTTCGCTCTTTAACTCCTCCTGAGGGATCCAGTCGGGCCACTGTCAGAAATAAGATATTGGGATAAATGGACTTTTGGTCTGTTCCAGTATGGTTCTTGTACAGTAAATCTCATACTGAGTCAATGGACTGGCAGCCAACTCCAGCCAACAACTAATGTCACTGCTTAGTTGAGAACCTGCTGAGATCCAGGGGCATCACATAAAGGAGGTGGTAAGGATAAAACATCAATGCTATTGCAGGTGGGATTGAGATTGGGAGCTCTCAGATACTCAGCAGCCCCAGCAGACAGTCTGTTCTGAAATTCTCCAGTGCTTTAGTGCAACTGGAATAAGGGGAAAGAAAAAAAGAGGGCCCAACAGTTTATAACCGCTCTACATTCAGCAATGATGACAGCAGTCAGGCAGGGGAGATGGGTTAAAACTAAGCAGCTGGGGAGGGGAGAGAGCCCTCCAGCAGTCAGATTATTAGAATCACCTATTTCCT
>NW_010548015.1:0-3173 GCF_000687285.1 Phaethon lepturus | reverse complement strand
GCTCTGCAAAAACACAAAAGCAGCCTGGAAGCAAAGCACTCCTCCAATAGCAAAGTTTCTCAATCAGGGAAGTGTTTAGACTTGGCAACTAATACAGGCTATTGGAAAAGTTTGATATTGAAATACATGTTTGCATATCCTCACATTAGGATCCTGAAAATAAGCATCTTATGGGAAACTATGATTTGCTTTAAGAATATTAAAAGGTAAAAAAATTAAAGATGAGATCAAAGTTTAGTGTTAAATGATTTGTGTGCTTTAAAATCACAAACTCGTACATTGATTAAAGCATAAATGAGATTTATAGTAGGAGTAGAGCAAATTACTTTCACACTTGTGTAACTCATCAGCTTAAAGAGCAACTTCCAGCCAAAGGTTTCTAATGCAATCTATTTCAGTGAAAAGAAGTGAAACTGTGTTTGTTTTCCTTGTAATTGCTATTTACAATGTGTTTAGCTGCCTGAGGGGAAAAATAAGACATTTACTAAGAAGGTTCTAAATACATTTTTAAACACTACGGACCTAAAATCTCAGACAATAAACCGAATCGTGATTATTGTCCAGAGACTTGGACACATGTCCTCAAGTAATTAAACTCAGTGTGTTACGATCCGCTGTTCCTCATGATTTTTGATGCATCACTGCTGCTGAGATGGGGCAAACCACTCAGTGACCTTGTAGAAGCACCAATGGTTTCATAGGTAGGCAAAATGCCCCAGCATGGGGGGGAAAAAAAAAAACAACACAAAACTACCAAACATTTTTATTGTGCTTTTCCTTAGTGAAGTTTGTACATGTTTGTGAATTACTTACAAAGTAAAACATAAAAGATTTAAGAACAACATTGCCTAGGGCTTCAACATACTTCAGCACTTAGTATGTTCTGGAAATTTTGCCATCCAGAAGGTAGAAGTAGAGGGCAAGTGGAAAAGAAGAAATTTGGGTGTTTACCCTGGCATTCCCACAGCCCCTTCTCTCACCTCTCATCATCCATCAAGGCTAAGTATAAAAAGTGATGTATGCACTGAGTATGCAGAAATCCAGCTTTATTGCTGGATAAGTGGGGCACTAGATGGAGATAGGTATTTTTAAAAAAACATAAAATCTAGATCCTTATTTCTTCTTACATCTGTTTTTAAAGATGACCAAGTATATATTGTCCCCTGTAAAATTTTCCTTTCAATCTGTCTAGAAAATTATTTGAGGACGCAAGCCCCAAGCTTCCACATATTGCAGCATACTTCAGCTTTACCTGCTTGACAGGACAGCTGTCTTGGCTTAAGAGATCCTGAAAACACCATTTGTCTGATTTTTCTACAAGTCACTGCTAGATACCACCACCCAGTACTTAGAGTCTACTTTTGACAAGTATATGCAAATAGGACTATTAAAACTGGCACCGTATCCAAAAGAAAGTGCTGATACCAAGGAATTGCAGGTCTTAGATGGGGCCCAGGAGATAGCAGAAAGTTCTGGCAATTCTGCAGAACTGCAAACAATCCCTGTACTTTAGAATCATTAAAGGAGATATTTTATCTACTTCAAATTGAATTCTGTGCAATCTGCTGCTTGTTTAACAGCCTTGGCAATAGAAAGTGAACCAGGAGTACCAGCTCGCATGCACGCAGGCAGGCCACAAGCTATAAGACTGGCAACCATGTTGGCAGTCCTCAACATATTTGATTGCCCACATATATATATATTTGGCAATAAAAGATATATATGTGTGCACATGTATGTGTTTGTATATATATATATATTTTAGGGTGTAATACATCAACATCCACCAAAAATAACCTGTCTCAGTCAGAAAACTGGCTTACCCATTCTTCACCAGACCAGGACCAGACTCTCCTCAGAGGTATAAAGACAGAATTTTTCAGCTGACCTTTCTAACACCAAACTCTGCTTTAGCTGGGTAGATGTGGCCGGTAATGAACAACTACTTTTTCCCGCTTCTCTGCTGTACAGTACTTATGTGTTATACCACGGCTGAGGGGGAAGGGAAGAATAAAGCCTAAGCCAGGAAATCAAGCAAGACCCTTCCTCTTCAGCACCTCGTCTCCAGGTAAGCTGTTCAGAGGCAAGATGTATGATGTTTGGGGGGTGGAAAGGTAGCAATGAGCCTGCTTTGCCTCTGACTGCACGTTATTCAATGCATTTTAGAATAAGCCTCATTTTACTCCTTAAACCAAGGTGGGTTTTTTGTTGGGTTGGCTTTCCTGGTTATTCTGAATCAGACTTTTTTCCATTAATACCGCAGCTGCATAAAAGCAATCCCAAGCAAAACAGCCTCTCCTTAGTTTCTTCTTGGGAGTTTTATATTTTGGTTACTTTCCCTTTCACCTGACCTCAGGAGACCTTCTCAGGCCTACACACACAGGCATAAGACAGCCTCTGAGGAAACTTTGTAGTCAAGCACCAACACTAATAAAAGCACTATTCATCTAACTAATATATGGAGCTTTTACTGATGAGTCAACCTACCCAGTAAAACTAGAGACATAGTTTTTGTCAATTTATACAACACAGCAATAAGTAAAATGACTGTATATACATTCTAATGCAGAGGTACAAATCAGAGCACCATTAAAGGCAACATGCAAGAACAAAGCTGGGGCTAAGGACTTGACGAAGGCTTCACGTGCTAGGTATGGTTTAACATCTACCTTTGACTTTACCCATTTTTCATTTTGGCAGCACATCCAGGGCCTGTCAAGCCAGGAAAGTATTTTACTATCTGAACTTTGCATCTTTATCAAACCTGTGCAAACACTTACTTACTCAGCTTTTTTTTTCCCAGATTCATTTAACATGTTTAGAAGATTTCATCAAGCTGAATTCCCATTCTAAAGCGAATTAGAGATGCGATAAAAAGGTTTTGCTGTGCTACGGCATCTCTTAAAAGCTCACTACATTGGTTATATCATAAATGGTGATAAAATGCCTTTTCCACCTGCCCGGCTTGCCCGCGGGAAACAAGGTGGAGCACCCGTGGGAAAGAGAGCTGGAAAAGAAGGAGGGCACCGGGAAAACACAGACACGGCAGCGGGAACCCGCATCAGAGCGACGTAACTTTTAGCATCATCCTCCCCGGGCGGCGGCTGCTACTTCCCTTCTCTCGAAGGCACAGAGGGGATGGCGCCGCTGTCCGCGGCGGGCTCCGCGCCCCG
>NW_010548014.1:17359-27664 GCF_000687285.1 Phaethon lepturus | reverse complement strand
TTTATAAAGTATATTATTATTAAATTATTAAATGGTTAAATGACCTGATACAATTCACCCTAGGGTACACAGAAAACTAGACAATGCAATCTGTGAATCATTAATGCTTATTTTTGAGAATTTCTTGAAGATAAAGAGAAGTTTCTAAAGGACTGGTGAAGGGCAAACTTCATTATTTCCAAAATGAGGAAAAGGGCCTGGAAAATTATATGTCAGCCAGCCTAACTTCAATGATCAGAGAGGTACTAGAACAAATCACTTAGGAGTCAATTTAAAAGCACCTACAGGATAATAAAGGTGGTAAAAAGCAGCCAACATGGATCTGTCAAGAAAAATTACATCAAAATCACATCAAAATGATCCAATTTCCTTTTGAGACAGGCAAATGGGCCTAGCAGATAAGGGGGAGGCAGTAGAGACAATCTGTCTTGACTTTAGTAATGCACTTGATGCTGTCCCTCTGGACATTCTCATGAGTAAACTAGGAAATTTAGTTTTGATGAAGACAACACAAGATGGGCATAAACTGCCAGTAAGTGCAGTAATCAACAGTTTGCTGCCAACCAGAAATGCATTTTAAGCAGAGTTCTAGAGGAGTCTATCCTGGGTGCTGTTTTACACATATTTTCAATCATGACTTGTATGATAGGGTAAACGCTTAAAATGTTCACTTATACAAACTGCAGCATTACATATAACTGAATAACTGTATAGAATCCAAAATGGATTAAAAAAAAATTGTACTAATTTCACAAGCCACTATGGTTAAGAAGGTGTCCAAAACATAATTTTGCAGCAAAACAGCAGTGTAGAATAATTTTCCATAACCTTTGAGAATGCAAAACTGGTCTGAGTATGAGGACCATAAGGTCCTGCTTTATGCTTTCAAGCAAAAGATTGCATAAAACTTTACACTTTTTTCTTAAATGTTTATATTAAATTTACCAATTTTGTTCAATGTTCATTAAACATTTCTACTGTCCTCAAGTAGTAGCCACAGGAAATGGACTCAGATCTTGTTTTATTTTAGAACATTTCATATAACCTTTCCTTCACTTCATGACTTCTTTCAGCAATATCCTAGACAGAAATGTATTTGTATTTTTCTGAAGTATATATTTTTAAAATTTTAAACTAGTGACTGTGCCATACTGAAGCATAAGTCTGAAGTTTCTTGATACAGCAAAAGGAGAAAATAAAACCAATCAATAATTTACATAAGTTATTATTTATGCAATCAGCCTGTACTGGCATAGCCTAAACTTCCTTCATCTCAAAGTGAATCTGGTCTATCCAGTAATTTTTGTATTAGGTGCTCACAGATTTAATATAGAAAACATTCGTTCTTCATAGATGCTCAGGTAAAATGACAAATAAATACATTTATCAAGACTATCTTGATATATTAAGTTTCTAAAATACATTGTGTCTTGAAAGGCATTATAAGCTTATTTATTAAAAAAAAGTTGCAAGTTCTCTGCCTACTTTTACCCCATCTCATTACAGAGATTGACTGAGTTGCTTCAGCTTTCCTTCTATTTAAAAAACAAAGGATAATTGTTCCTCCATTTACCTCCCTGTGCCGAATAATTAATTAATTTCTGTGCAATTATTTCAAGTTCTATAAACATGCTAAATATTATTATTAGCATAACCTAAGCTGGGTAAAATACATAAAAAATACCATTGCATATATTCTATTGTATCAAATTTTTATGCCTTGCAGTAAAGAAACTAGCTGTCTTAAAGTGAGGTGGAACAGTGAAAAGAGAAGCTGAATTAAGTTCTAAAAAAAGAAACCAGAAAGGGACTAAACAGAGATATCAACACAAAACTGACAGTTTGTCAGGACAGAGGGAAAAAATAGGCACGACCCAGTCAGCAAGACAACCACACCTCCAAGCCAAAGACAGCTCAGCTGGAAACAGATCAAAACCATTGACAAATGTTCAGAGTCATCTCAGTCATTCACTTAAACAGAAAATCCCTAAACCCACAATCTTAAGCTGTTTGTATCAAGTTAAGAAACTTGATAAAAACTTGGAATTTGCAGAGGGGATGATGGGGGCACATAATGTAAAAGGTGAAAGCAAAAAAACATGTACCACAATGTAGGGTTAAAACAAACAATATTTCTGCAGCTAACATTGTTCTTTGTGATGTCTGGCAGGCCATCTACCTTGGCCATTCTTTACTTTTCACTGTCAAAGACGAATAGAAAGAGAGGGAGAGAGATAAAGGCAAATTAATCATCAAATATTTCTAAAAGTGAAAAATGCTACAGATTTCGATGTAACTTTAAAATCTCATTACAATAAAAATGGTTTGCCAAAATGGTGCTATTGGTGCACATTGGAGGGTGAAGTGACATGTACACCGCATATGCAGTCCCCACATTTGTTGCCAGAGATTATTTTTTTCTGTAATGGTACTTAAAAACCTAAGCCCCCTGTATTCAGGGAGATAGGTAACACATTGTTTGATTTACAAAGGCATGCTAATCATTTCTGCTACAAAGTCTTATGGCCCCAGATACAACAAGGAAGCATCCTGCTGACCAAGTTAAAAAAGATCAGTAAGTGTTCAGCCAGCCATGGGTTTGAAGAGTGGTCAATCATCAGAGGAGGATAGTGATTTGGAGATGACATGGCACTACATGAAATTGTTTTTTAAACCACTAACATGTTTAGCATTGTTAAAGGTGTTTTTTTCTTTCTTTCTGAAATCAGTAAAAAGCACTTGTCATTTTTACCACCTGTTGTGGCTTAACCCAGCAGGCAGCTAAACACCACACAGCCGTTCATTCACGCCCCCTCCCTGGCAGGATGAGGGAGAGCACAGGAAAAAAGTAAAATCCATGGGCTGAGTTAAACAGTTTAATAGGACAGAAAAGGAAAAAAAAAAAAAGTGATAAAAGGATGTACAAAACAAGTGATGCACAATGTAATTGCTCACCAGCTGCTGACAGATTCCCAACCACCTCCTGAGCAGTGGCCCTCCCCCAGCTAATCCCCCAGTTTATATACTGAGCATGATGTCGTATGATATAGAATATCTCTTTGGCCAGTTTGGGTCAGCTGTCTTGGCTGTGTCCCCTCCCAGCTTCCTGTGCACCCCCACCTTCTCGCTGGCCAGCCAACATGAGAAGCTGGACTGTCCTTGACTGCTTAGCAACAACTGAAAGCATCAGTATGTTATCAACATTTTTTCATCCCAAATCCAAAACATAGCACTATACCAGCTACTAGGAAGAAAATTAACTCTATCCTAGCTGAAACTAGGATATCACCTTAAATAAGCTAATTTTAAGGTATTTGTTAATAATAAACAATTAGAATTTCTGTAGAGACTTTGTAGATTTTTCACTGTTTGAAGCATCAATTTGACAGCTTGTGTGGGAAGAAACAGTACTGATAAGGTTGAAAAATCCTGTTCTGTAAGGGCTAGCATGAGTGACAGTGACTTTAACTCTCCTGAGAGCCCACTATTTCCTTTCTAACTAATTCCTGGACTAAACAACCAAACAGATTTCAGAAAGCAAAGCCTCCATCAACAAAACCCTAATCATTTCCTACATCAAAAAAACATGTCAGCTTTCATTTCCTTGACTGCAGGTCTGACTGGGAGCACAGTTCTGGCAGTCTGTGTTAATAGCATGGGTTAATACGTTCCTACTGACACACAGAGATTCACTGGCTGAGTCACTGCAGCAAGAAAAGGACAATGGATTCATGCCAGTCACTCTTCTGTGTTCAGGAGAAAAGGCAGAAAACAGGTGGGAAAACTTACTCTCCAACTTTGCGCAAAGATTTCAATTTAAAAATCATAAGGCAAAAAGAACCAATTTTCAGCTCAAACACATGAATTTTCTCCTAAATTTTCTGCTAAATTCCAATGCACTGTTGATGTAAATAGAAGAGAACAAGTTTCTGTAATAAAGTGGTGCAGCTGATACCATGCAAAACCAATTGCATGAGAAGTTCACATCTAGGACAGCTAGTAATTTATTCCTAAGCCCATTTAGGGGTGCACACCAATTGGCTAGAGAATAGGCAGTTAAGTCTGCAAGATTAAGGGATCTTTCTATTGAAGTCTAATTCCATGTTGGTTTACACTGACTCTATTCAGGTGACATCAGAATAAGACTATTCATCTCCAGTATAAAAATAACCTCTGAAGCAATAATACACTGTTTCAAAATGAGAATATAAACTGCCTAATGAATACAGAAATAAGAAAAAATATTAATATCCAAGGAAAGAGGTACAAGGAGAATCACAAACAAATCTGCTTATTCCCTGCAATGATTTTTTTCATAAGGTAGCTAGACTGAATGTATTTGGCAGACCATTGGTTTCCATTACACATTGATAATAATGTTAGGAGAGGGGGAGCAAAATTCTGGGCATGGTAAGCTAAACTTTTCTCTACTACAAAGAATGCACAGCCAAGGCAGATGTTATTAAATGCATCTATTTGGGTACCCATAATCAGCAGAAATCATAAAGGAAGATGTGGTATAAAGTGTCTGTATTTGTTGGAAATCGTATTTGGGTGAAGAAGGGGAGACTATCTGAAAATCATTTCCCCTCAAAAATTAGGTAAAGTAATGGATTTTTGTGGCTATAGCAGGAATTAGAAGTAATGCTGAGAAACTCTCAGGGTTAATAAAGGTATCTGTTGAAAATGCTGAAACAAAAGCAATATTCCTGTATTCAGTAAAAGAAAAGGCAGAAACTACAGCAGAACCAGTGCAAGAAATGGCCAAGGTTATTACTGAGGTAAATTCTTGAAACAGAGTATCAGGATGAGGAGGGTTGAGCAGAAAGAGGCACAAGGGAAGGAAAAAAAATAAGCATGCATAGATTTCTGTGTTGCCTAAAAAGCAAAACTGATGAATGACCAAAATCAGTGGGTCAAATAAGGCATAGGAATACCATTGTATCATAAAAATCTAGAGAAACTAATAAGATCAATTTTCCAAGTGGGGATAAACTCACGAGAATTTCTGTGGATGTATTCCCAAATTAGACTAGCACTGCCTAGCACTGTTAGTATAAATAGATTAACATTGTTACACAAGTAGATTTCTGGTTAAGAAAAAGATATTTAGTACATATTGTTGAGAAAGATAAAAGAGGCAAGGAGTAATGTGAAATGGGGTTTGCAGAAACAATACTTTCACAGAATAGCTCTTTCGAATACAATGGGACTGACTGGATGTCCATCATTTTACAGGAAAATAATGTGAAGATTTAAGTTCTTCAATATTGAATTAACTATTTACCCTTCTATAGATAACAAGCCTACATTCTTTTTATTTCAACTGTGATGTTTACTTTCAGAAGTAAAAATATGATTATGGCACAGTTTTATACTCTATATATTCTCAAATTAGTCAGATTTTTTTTAAAATCAAGAAATAAATGCAGGAATTCAAACATTAGTTTCTAGATCATAAGTAGACATGAGTTACAAGAAGTATCAACAGCACAACCTTTTGTATCTTTTTTTTTTTTTAAATAAACTTTGGCCTATAGTAATGGTCAGCATGCTATGGAAAGGCAAGTAAAAAGACATAATAATTCATGGTTTGTATTTCCTAGTATGCAAGGACATAATCTAAGGGATGTAAGCCTTACTTTAATACTTTTAGAGGTTTTCTATGTGTATGACAACATACTAGTCTTAAGACCAGACACCAGAGCTATCTCTCAGGGAATTTTAACAGTATAGTGTGTTTTGAAAATTATAGCATAAAATTTCTGTAAAGTTTCACTTCAGAAGTTCCAGTAGGACTAAACCAAAATATTTTAAACATAGGACTGGGCAAACCAGAACAGTTGAAAGATTCGTCTGATTCAGTCTGATCCACTGCCTGTGAAAGTACCAAAGCAGAGAAGAATCAGGAATGTAAGACTAATACAGGGATACGTGATACTTTCTCCGAGTATTCTCAAATCTCTGCAGCTAAGGAACTGCCTGACCTAAAGTTGTTTCCATGGATTTAGCAAGTATTAAGGAATTTCTTTTCCATACATTTTTTCATTCTTTCACTGAGCTTCTGAAAATTTTTTTCATCCACAGCATTTTGTAGAAAGTAATTCATAGAATCATAGAATAGTTTTGCTTGGAAGGAACCATTAAAGGCCATCTAGCCCAACCCTCCTGCAATGAGCAGGGACATCTTCAACTACATCAGATTGCTCAGAGCCCCATTCAACCTGACCTTGAATGTTTCCAGGGATGCCCTGACCACTACCTCTCTGGGCAACCTGTGCCAGTGTTTTACCATCCTTACTGTGAAAAATTTCTTCCTTATACCTAGTCTAAATCTACCCTCTTTTAGTTTTTAATTCCACAAAGGGTTCATCACACAATAATAAACTGCCACCTCCTAGCCTCACTTAGTAAAAGTAGAGCGATACATATATCATATATAACAAATCTGTTACATCCAATTACAAGTAAATGTAAATGAAGAAAAAAATATTAGATTTCTACTGGATGAAAAAAAAAATACATGTTATATATATCTTTATTTTGGAGTAATTTATTCAATGCAAACTATTTCATTATTTTAAAAAAGAAGATTAAAAAGGGAGGGCAGGGGGAGAAGCTAGTTCTACCAGCTCTCTTGTGTTCCTAGTTAGGCACATCTGCTGGATATCATGTTTTGTCAGCGAGTTATAAAGCTACAACACAAGTTTAAAAAAAAGCTATTTTGGAGTATGAAAAATACAAGTTTTATGTCTTTAGATAGTAGCTCCTCTACTTACACCAACAATACATCAAGTTCCAGTTATCTCTGTGTTTGTTTTCCAGGAAATTTAACCATTTGGTGTCTTTCGTTTTGTTGTTATGTAACAAATCACACAACATATCTGTCTGTTACTTAAACATACAGAAGAGCTCTGCTCCCCTAACAGTTAATTCTCTGTCTGTGAAAACCTGCTGGTATTTAACAAAATAATAGCTCTCAATCAACCTTTAAGTGTAATGGCTTGCTTGGGTTTTGATAACAAATTCATTGGAAAGACCATAAACACATCAATGTTTCTACAAATAAATATCTTAATACTGAAACAGTACAATATTTTTATCTATAAAGCCAAAGATTAAATGACATATCATTAACTGTAAAATTAATCCGTTTGACCCTGTTTGACATGAAGAGCAGATAAGTGATAAAAATTGGCCTGGAGGCTCTAATGTCAATGGAGTAGCATGGAGAGCCCCTCCAATATTTTAGGATTTACTTAGTAATGAATATGGAAGGAGAGGGACCTTGTTTATTTTTTAGGTTTTTTTTACTCTAGAGGAGTAAACATAATTTGTAGACATAAAACATTACACAAAAATCATTGTTGAAGGCAGAAGTGATTTTGAAAAAGAAATGGACAGAAAACATATCTATGAAGGAAATTTCTCCTTCTGTAACTTTCCTAAGAGATTCAATGTTAAAATTTATTTAGAGATCATTTTAGAGTGGTATCATGGATCATCCTTGTGAGAAGAAAAAATGGACTTTGGAGTAAAACCCTTTTAAAAAATTGTGAATGTATTTTAAGCTCTTACGAGCTTCTGTGTCATCACTCCTGCACAACTGTCACACAATGCACAACATCCTTTTCCCCTCTTCATTTATATGCCAAATTTGCCACTTCCTTCCCTTCTGTTCTACACCTGTAACATTTTCTCTGTTGTTCCATCAGTTTTTACTCTTCCCAAACTTGTAGGATATTGTACAGTTTGTGTTCTCCCTTTAAAAAACAAAAAATAATTATATAATTAACAGGAAAGAAAATATCACTTTATACTAAGGTACTAGAGGATAATGCTTAGAAAAAATCTGTTTCCTTCTCAAGCAGAGTTCAGCATTTTATTTTCTGTTGCCACAAACTTTGCTGAAATCTGTATTAATCTCTCCATAATAAGCTTTAAATCTCCTGAGGAGAAATCTTCCTGAGGAAAAAACATTCATTCGGAAAACATCTAAGTAAAGAAGGAATTCAGATCACCCCTTTCTACCTTTACATTCTGCACGGATTTATGCTGGTCAACAACCCAGAGCTCCTGAGCTGATGGGTGCTGCTTGAGATGGGGCTTGCGCTCCACTCCCACTCCCAGGCACCAGAGCACTGGCAGAGAGAACTGGATAATTCAGACTGCAGCCTAGAAAACATTTGGAAAGACTGGTCTCTGATCAACTGCCTTGGTTCAGTTTCCTCTTTTTAACCCATGGCTTTATCTTCTCTCTGCTTTCTCCTTCTCAGGCATCACTTTTTTAAGAAATATTTTTTCACCCCAGAAGCATAAGATTGTGTCCTCCTTCTGTTCAATAGGAAATCTACCTTCTGTTTCTTCCATGAAATGGGGAGAACAACACTGTAGGTGTGAAGAGGGTTTTGTGAGGGGGTGTGGTTGGTTGGTTTTTCGGGGGGGGTGGAATGGAGAGGGTTTTTTAAAAAGATAATGGCATATAATTATCTCATGGCCATGATCCACAGGAAATTTGTTTCCTCACCTGGTGCAGTTCTCACCTCCTCACAGTATTAACACTAAAATCCCTGTGCAATTGAAAATGAAAGAAAACAACCAAGTCCTGGATGATATCTTCCAAGGCATTACTTATTGGAGCTAAGAACAGCAGCACTCAGATTATCTCAAACTCAATCACATAGTTCAAGAGCCTCTTCAAGCAAAGCAAATCAAGAGCAAATCAATTCTAAAATAAAAGTGGAGTAGGAAACAAAGCTCTTCACAGACACTACTCCCTAATCTTAATTATTCTAATTACTATTTTATGGGTTGCAAAATACAAGAGTTTTTCTGCTTTATCACTCTTGTGTAATCAAGTTTCTTGCACTGTTAGTTGATTAATCTCTGCTTTCTCTTTTAGATGATTACATTTGTTCAAAGTCAGAGTTCAGCTCAAAATGACACATTGTAAGAATAACCTACTGAAAAAGTTAATCCTTGTTCGAAGTTAGCTGTAATGACTTCTAAAGGGAAAAAGAAGCAGCAGGTGGGGAAAAAAAAGTTATGGTGGTTTTTTCTCCACAGTATTTGTGTTTTAAAGATATATTGAATTAATCCCAATTAAGTTACTGCCATATTTATTAAATCACAGGTGGTCTGTTGTCAATATGAGACTTAAAATACTGAATATCCCTATCACCTGTGACATCTAAATTCCTGAAATTAAGAAACTATAATTTGGCTACATTTAAATTTTTTAAGCTTACTAATTGCTGCTCTGCCCACTAAGTTTATTCAAAATATCCTTCTGTGCACACAGAAACATATGTATACTTATATACACACATGTACTCTCAAACAGTGTTGTTCTCCTTTCTCTTGAACTAAATCTAAACATGACTGTGGAGTGAGGGAGGAAAGTGAGAGAAAAAATAAAGAGAAAGGTAATGCAACATTTTTTCCACTGCCATTATCTCATGTCTTTTTGTTAATTTTCCAGGTATTGTGGGAGACTCTCTCCCTCAGGTTGCAAGGTTCTTTGTGGAATGAAAAGAGTTGCTTCAGAAACAGCAGTATCAAACATGCCATCAGGATGGAAAGAAGAATAACTGAGATTTCACAGTGGAAAGGGTACAGACATTATTCTTCCTAGTTCCTCCAGTCCTTCGGGAAAATTTGTGTAACCCAAAGTAAAGGGCTGTCATACACAAAGTACTTGCTCTTGGTTGTTTGTAGTTTAACCACAGACAACATCAAGAAGATGCATTTCTCAAAACAAAAAATGAAGCACTTTTAGGAAAATGGAGTAACTGCAGATAAGGAATAAGACAGATTCTTCATCCATTTGGTAGACACACACAGTGGAAGAAAAGGAGGGAAAGAGGTATCAGTACTATGAGATCAGAAGAAAATAACTGCAAAGAATGGTAAAAGAGGCTTGTTTGAAGTTCTCAGATCTTCTATCAGTAAGTTTTTAAAACTGAAAGGAAACCTATCCTCACTCTTCTCCCTCCCTTTTAGATCAAAATGAAAGTCCTTTGAGCAAGAAGCAAAACAGAACCCAAAGACACAAAAGTGTATCAAATCAATAGAAAGGCCAGGGCCAGAGTGAAAGCATGAAGAGGATCAGAGGATAAAGGCAGAGTCAATGGAAAAGTACCAGGGGAAAAATAAAAAAGTGAAGAAAGTCAAATAAGATGGATAAAGTTTAATGTTAAAACTGGATATTTTGTGTCTATTCCTAGAATTGCTGTTGCTTAAAATATCAAGGAACATACTTAGTCCTGATTCTACTGTCATTAATAGTCTCTGTAATAGCATAAG
>NW_010548014.1:0-17328 GCF_000687285.1 Phaethon lepturus | reverse complement strand
ATTCCTGCACTCATGGAGAAAACAGTTCTTTTCTGTTCATTTTAACATGCATGTGGTGAGTTCTGGTATTTTCATCTCAGTGTGCATCCATATGCTGTCTTTTGGTACTATGATTGTCATCTGAGCAATTGGTTTACATTTAAGTGAAATACTCAACTTGTTTTAATTCCAAATATATGTGTAAACAATTCCTGACAAAGTCAATTCAAATACATAGAACAGTTCCTATCAGGTCTTCCTTTGCTCAATATTTTTCATGTAATTATCAAGGTAAAATCTATAAGGCAGATGTAAGGCAGTGTAATTGTATCTTTGCAGATAATTTTTTAAAAACATTTCCAGAGATAGATATTTCCACAGTGTTTCACAACAGAAGATAGTTATGGCTAATCAAAAGAAGAGATGAGAAAGGGAGGTACTCAAAATTTGTTGTCTAATAGAGAATGACATCTATGAGAAAAGGAGAAAGAGAAAGCAAGCAAGCATACAGATAGCCAGAAAAGCAAAAAGAACATCCACCATATGTAAAATCAGCAGCTTTGATGTTCAGATGTCACCTCTATCATTGGGGACGAGGAAGAAGGAGGAATCAGATCAACAGAAGTCTTCTGTTCTTCACCTAGCTCAACAGGGAGGGAAATCCTACCCCCTTACAGATCCCTTTCCTCTTTCAAATATCTCAGTGAAGGCTGACAAGTCACCCATTTTACCCTTTTTTCCCAAAAAGTCTAACTTGCATTGTTAATTTCTGTTTGTTCAAGTCTCTGCAAAAGTTTCCCATCCTTCGTGATTGTTTCCTTTCACATAGAAATCTTATTTTTCCATAAAAGAATACATTAAGTTCAGATACCTCTGCAAGTAGAAAGGAAAACTCTTTTTAAACACACCAGAGGATGGCCTGGCCAGTTCAGTTCTACTCGCTCACTGTGACAAACTAACAGTTGTTAGATAACTGACATTTGGGATCTTGTGTTAAAAAAATTAGTTAATTTTTACATATACTGTCTATGTCCATAGTCAATGAACACCTAAACGTACAAAAGAAATTTGGAGGAAAAAGATATTAATTTTAAATTGCCTATATAAATAGACTTTCAGGAAACTTTCTTTATGAAGTCTCAACTTATACTTGAAATTCAGTTATTTGATCTGACTACAAGAAATTAATACATTAAACTCTTAAGCCATTTGCTCTTCAAGTTCACCTGTTCAAATATGACACCTTTTTTTTCCCCTGTCTGTAACAGAAGTGAGTGACAGGACAGAATGATATGATAACTGCTAACTAGACTTGAGTTATACTAAGAATATTAGTGAATTGTGAATTTCAATACTTGATAAAATTGTTTCAAAGTATGTACACCACATCATATAAAACTGGAGAAACATTCAGAGATTTGGTTTCGCTATTTCTTAAATGATGTTTTCTATCCTGAGATGTGCTATGCCTTCCAAAAAAAAAAAAAAACCCGCATAAGGAGACCAAATATTTTGTTTTGTTTTGTTTTGTTGGGTTTTTTTAACTGTGATTGAAAAATACCAAGACAAACACTTTGGTGTTTTTTTTCATGGAGATATTTATAGAAAGGTACTTAAATTCTATCCAAGATGTGTTAAGAATGAAATCTGAATGATTACTATTTCATTAAACAGCTTAAAGTAATGTGAAAAGGAGAATAAAAAAATTTTGGAAGTAATTAGGGAAGGAAACACGGGTAGTACAAATACCATAGGAATGCATGCACATTCGTTCCAGCCACTTTGTGCCTTAAAGAGCAGATGGTGTAGGTGATGTAAAGGTTCAGAACCAAAAGCCTCAAATATTCAAGTTTCAGCTAGTTTTGTTTATATTAAGGAAAGTTTTTATCCAATCTGTCTTTCAGCTTTTTGCAAGCAACAAGAAGCAAGAAATCCCTCAAAAAATATTGAATATTCCAGCTTGACTCCACTTCTTTAGCAATTCATACTACTAGAAGAGTATACAAAGCTTGTATATTCATATGGATTCCCAGAGCCTCTGTCCTACCCCCTCAACACTCTTTTAGTATTAACAAGATTACAATGAAATATAATTTTGTGTGAGAACCCACATAGGCAGAGTCTCAACCTGGGCACAAATTAGTGTTGGAGTGTGATTTTTTCCTGGAGTTTAAACAGAGTAACACTGATCTTTTTTCAACACCTAAGATTCAACTTTCAGAAGGTTCAGAAATGGCTTGCCTTTACTCACAATAAATATCACTTCAATGCTAGTTTCTGTTAGGAACCTACTTACGAAGTTTTCATGGACTTCAGATTTAGCAGATCAAACTAGAAACTCAGTATGTCCTACTTTACTTTGGTGTAATTTTTGTCCTGAATATGTATTTTTAGAGAGAACATGAGGCTAAGGGAGAAAAAGCCATTTTTCCCTTTTAGGATATCACTGAAATAAATATATTTAATAGTGTTTTTTTTAAAAATTATTTTTATATTTCATAAAACTCTGGAATTGTGTTGTAATGCAACAAGACCACCCTGTTTCACACAATTAACTCTGTTCAGCTGGAATATGTAAGTAGATCATATGAAAAGGAAAAAACATTTCTGCTTTTTAACAACCACTGAAACTTTTGCATTAAGATTTTTAATTCATAAATATTACAGTATATTGCCACCTATAAGATAACACCTAAATATAGCTTCCAAAAATAAAGCTGTATTTATTTTCTTTATAGTACTTCCTTGTGATTTGCATACAGTGGAAAAAAATGGTGGCATGTGGGTACAGTGATTTTATTTCTATCTAAATAACAGATGGACATTTCGTCATTCCAACACAGCCACTGCACAAACAACTGCAAAATGTTGATTAGATAATCACTAGCAGAAAAAGATAATTCTATTTATTGTGAACAGAGGAGACAGCAGAAGCACCACCACCATCCTCAGAGGTCTTTGAAGTAAGTACCATCTAGGAAATGTTATATGTTCAACAGTAGTTACAGTATTTATCTTTTGGTTGGTACTCAAACAAGTTTTCTCTTTTGATCTAATTACACTCCATGCTACACCTGGAGGACTGCTGATTTTTCTATGAGGCTTCAGATTATCTTGAAAACACGATTGAGATTTATTATCATGTGGTATTTTCTTCTCTATTGGCTTTAATCTGCACCTAGTATAATATTCATTAATAAATCTTATCTGATACTAAAGTCAGGTGATGAATCATCAAAATTACAACCATACTTTTTATGGTTTCCATCCTAAACATCTTTGTGGTTCATTTTTTATGTTTTTTCTTTGCCTTAGGGTTTTCTGCTTTTTAGTTATTCTGACTAGGTTATTCTGTGAATTTCTGTTTCCCATTTTACTGGGAATCATTCATCTTCTTTTGCGGACAGATTTGCCCAGATAGCAATCGTTCACTGTGCAGACATGCTGTTACTTGAGTGCTTGTGTCCCAATTCAATTTCTGTGGCTCATGGTGGAAGCATGGTACAGCAAACAGTAATGATATGAAGTTGCTTAACACTGTTACTATAGTAACATTGGCTTAATCTCCTAAACTGTGTTGCAAATTCCAGTCTTTCTCAGCAGCGTTTTTTATGCTTTTCTTCCTGTTTCCATAAAAAATTAGTTCATGTTATTAAAAAATCTTGTTACAAAACAGAAGTCAACCTCAAAATATATTGCAGAAAAAAAAAAAGTAACATGTTGGGGTAGTCTGACTGCAAGACTACCTCTACTTATCTTCAATGGTTTTGATTCACACATTGCTTGAAAAAGAATGCTAGACTGCCTGTGGCATTACATTTAACCAAGGAGACATTTTTATGTCTCTATAGTAAGAACCTAGATTTCTCTGTATTCAGAGATACAGAAGTGAGAAAAAAAATTTAGAAACCGAGTCTTATAAAAGGAGTTTATCCTCTGATTTCACTGCAGAAACAATAATTTGCAGTGATCCTTCATTATTTTCTATTTGTCTTATGGCATTGAAGTTTGCATTTTGTGTATTCCACAATTGTTCTCACTAATCCAGCTCCATAGGTTTTAACTTCTAGAAATATAAGCTGTAGAAGGAACTTGAAAGAAAAATATCCAGGCAGTGGCCAATCAATATGGCACTGTTAATAATAGCAGAGAATTTGTCTTAGGAAGACAAATTTCTAGCTGAATGAACACTTTTAGGAATAACAGCAACAAAAACTGAAAAGATCCATGATTCTATATCTTGTTGAAGATACACAATGGGCCTGATATTGGCCAAATATTATGTAATTGTTTATCTGTCAGCATTAATGTTTTTGCCTCTTGTCCTGTGGTATGATAGATGCAACTTTAACTAATATAAACAGATGTCTTGTTCTATGCATTAAGATATATTGACAACAATATAAAGATCCTCAGCAAGTGCCTCATCACAACTTTAAAATATGTGAGTTCACCATACCCGAGAGATCCAGGTGGCAACTTTTAAATGAAAGCAAGCAGGAAAAAAAAAAAAATCTACTTGTATAGGGTAGTATTTGTAGGTATTCCTTAATAATTACTTTATCATTTAAAGATTTAGTAATGAAAAGGAAATACCTTACATAATGATGGCTGGTCAACGTCTAGCAACATTTTCTAGAGTTATTCCATGACTGAATGAGAGTCAATGAAGAGGAAATATTTGCATGTCCAAAATAATACGCCAATCTTTTAGGTTTGTACAACCTAAAAAGGTTAATAATCCCATAAAGAAGATGACTTCAATTCTTTACCACCGCTTCAGTACTTAAGAAAAGTTAACAACATCTCTGTGCTTGTTTCACTCTCTGATGTCAAGAAAATGAAAATGAACATATTGCCAGGCTCCCACAAACGGTATTTTCAAGTTTGAATAGCTTTGTTATTTCAAAACCAATTGCTTCAAACAAGGCAAAGCACAGATTACTCATACTCATGCCTCCTGCTGAGCTTCAGGCTTGAAAAGAGAGGCTTTTAGACTTATGTAACACAAAAAAGTGCCAACATTTTATGAATAGCAGAAAACACACTTTTCCTCACATTCTTATGCTCTAAGTCATGGATCTAGCTGAATGCTTGTTATGGAACTTTCTGAAGGAAAGTTGAGTTTATACCAAGCAGATGAAAGTTCAGTAAATCAATACTCAGTAAAAATAAGGTGTTTGGAGGGAAACATCTTATAAAGTGAGCATTGATATTGCTGAAGCAGGCACTCCTGGATATTTTGATTCGGTACTTAACACACAAAACAGAACTGATGATGTTATTTTTCTGATAATACCACAGTCCACCAGGAAGAACATTGGTGGTATCAAAAAGGGCTGTCCAATATAATGCAATTTTATGACATGAAGGTTGTCTGTGCATGTAAGACTTATGCATTTAACATCCACAAAATGCAGACCAAAATGGAAAGACCGAATAAGCTGTAAATAGGTGCTTTGGGTTACCTTGGCATCTTAAGTTAGATGCTGAGGAACATTAGCACAGTTTAGAAGAGCCAAGTATTCATTTCAGTGCTGTTGTTTTTTACTTTAATCTTAAGATATAAAAAATTAAAAAAACCCACAAATCTTTATTAACAAATGCTACAATTATTCTTATTGAAATCTTTGTTAACAAAGTATTATGTTTTGTACATGGGAGAGAAAATGCCTTGTGTTGGGCTGAGATGTAACATGTAAACACCAGTTTAAAGTAAATGGAGACTGATTTTCTCACCTTCCACTTAACAATTTTTTCACCTCAGGGCAAATTCAGCATGAAATACTACCAAAAGTTAAATTATTAATTGAGGTTTATACAAACTTAAAAAAAAATTATAAAGCGACAGTGAATTTGGTCAACTAAGATTTTTGTTCCCTCTGAGTTACCTCACTGTCATGATGACATCATTCAGAAAGCTAAGGCAGTAAACACATGTTAAGCACCCTGAATTCCTATTAATTTCAAAAGCCAGGCAAACTATTTTCAGGATTTGGCTTTCCAGGCATTTATTTTAGTTTCTAATACTCCATTTTATGCAAGCAATAGTTACAGGTGGAGTCATCAGTTCAAAAGCATTTCTAACAGATATTCTAGCTTGTGGCAATTCCACAAAACTCCATCTGCTTGGCCTTCGTAATTACCTGAACAGAAATGCCAAGAACAATTCTGCCTTTTCCTTTAGTCATGCAGCCATAACCTTTGTCCATTTTACCAACCAGGTGTGCTACCCAGGATAATTAGAAACCTAAATCTGAAACCATTGAGTGTTTTGGTGGAATCAGCATGACCACCGTCTAAGTACTTCAGTGATACAAAATGTGTGTGATACAGCCTAGATTAGTGGCATGAATAACCAAGCACATACCTGTGCTTAGTCAGTTAATAACCTAATTGCTATTTTTCATGCAATGAAGTCAGCATGACTGAAAGTTTACTGTTGTGCTGCAAATTTTGAAAGAGAAGCTGCTAAAATAAACAATTGGTAAACTTATCCATAATAGCTGCCTTTGAATCATGTTCACAATTCCATCGGTAACAAAAAATGAAACTGCAATAAATGAGGAGTTCACATTACCACCAACACACAGCTGTAGTGTGATGGAGCATCCAATTCAATTCCCAAGTTTCCCCCATTTAACACATATTCAGCTATTTACTTTGAAAGGCAGAATATAGCAATATGGAACTTAAATAAACTGGTATTATACAAGTATGACTTTTTAATTTTATATAAGGAGTGGACCATACACACCTCTCACACTGGCATTCCCAGCTTTTGAAGGTGCATTTCTTTTTCTCTACCACCAAGGAATGTACAGAACACAGTGGCCATAGGTCAGTGTAGTCCTACTTTAGGGGAAGCACTTCCAGATACGATGGGTAATGCAGTTGCTGTATCATTTCACCAGTTACCGATTGCTTTAGGTGTCAAACAGAAAGCTATCGATTTGTCTAGCTCCAGCTTGGTAATCACTATAGAAATGTAGAAACCAATGCATCAGAAGATAAAATAGGGATATGTTCCATTCTTTTTCCTCCTGGCCAGCCAAAGCAAAGAAGGTATTTTGGATGGGGTTAGCAGATTCCATTTTTAATTTATGTTATCATACCACAAAAACGTAAAGGGAAAGGAATTGAAGAAGTCTCAGAGCAGAACCTAAATACAGTATCAATGGGACAGCTATGTGCAGCACCTTCCCTACCCTAGAGGCATATTGCAAAATTACCTTGCACACAGAAAATCTACATCTGTACCTGAGCTTGGTGTTCTTTCCCACATTTTAAGCCCCAGATGTTCGGGGCATTCTAGTTATACTACCTATAGTTATGCAAGGACTATATAAACATATAAATATCTTTACCCTTTCTTTAGAGAACTTCAAAAATAAAGAGCAAGAAACATCCACACCTTTTCAAACTTCAGGGTAAATTTATATCACAAAAGAAAAAAAGAAAAAAAAAAACCTTCATCAAGAGATTGGGAGAAATTCATCATCATGTTGTCCTCAGTCTCTAGAGAATATTCATTTATGTGTATCTTTCATCAAGCCTGGATGATGAAGCTTTTCCAACAGATTGTACAAATATGGATTAGTAGAACCTGAATGAAATGCTGCCCAAAAAGCATAGATATTATCTGGACAGAGCCGAGGGTTTACTCAGGAAAAAAAAGTGTATTTATCACTAACTTACTTCAAGAAATAATGTTATCCTACTAAAATCAACAGAAGTTGCTCATAAATTTAAGAATGTTCTTTAATTTTATGTTACTGATATAAATGTCCTTTTCCTGATTTACAAGGTCTGAAACGGAGAAATCATTTCAAGTAATATTTGGACCAAAATACCTCGGCACTGCTGTTAAGAAATTTTGATGTTGGATATGTGGTAGGAGCAATTTGCTTCTTTATCTTCTTTTTCTTAAGGGAGGAAAGAAAAAAAAAAAGCGAAGTGTGCTTTTCAATTGTATATGAATTGGATATTCAGCAACTGTCCAAAATAAGGCTTTTCCCCCACAGTCTAGCCATGCTTCTGGTTTAATACAAACAACCTCCCATCCCCTTCTCCCCTCAAAGAAAACTCTTCAGCTCAAAACTCACTAACTTTTATTTTTCCTAGTTGTAGTCATTCTTTTACTTGACTAACAGACTTCAGCATGCCATGATGGAAGAGCAGCATCTTCTTAATTGACCTGGAAGTACAGAAGTACAGAAGCTAGGACTGCTTTGTCATTTAAATCATGCTGTTTAGGCAGAATCTCTCTTGCTACTTTGAAACATCTGGCCCATCTAATAATTCACATCTTAGTCGCAATGGCAACAATGTGATGATCTGTTTAAGTGTAGATATTAAAACAATTTATTGTATTAATTAGCATCTTCTCTTTTACTCTGAGATACTTGTTCCAAATAATCTGACAATTTGAGGAGATAATTGATTTTAATTAATATTTTTTCTTATGAGAAAGGCTGCTACTATTGGATGGTGCTGTAAATTAACAGCAGGGGAAAAAAAAAAAGAAACTCTAGGAAAATTATAAAGGCAAATAATATTCTTTTCTCTCCCTACTGCATAGAATTTCAAAACTGCATGTTTTGAAATTCACAGCCTTTTCTCTGGTTAGCATGTGTGATTTTGATACATCAAAAATGTAGGTGGAAAAGCACTAATAAGTCATAACACCCCAGACTATTTCAGTTATGGGACTTGATCATTAATCAAAATGCACTCTACATGCATAATATCACATTAATTGGTCTATATTCAGACCCAGAAAAGCTACTGTTTCCTTGCAATATTCACCAATTTGCTTTTATGCCATTGACTAGTTTTTCATGGTTTTTGAAAACCTGATACTGAGTTTGGCCTTCAGACTGAAATTATTTCTTACTCCAATCCATCTGCTTAATGTAAGCAAAATATTTGTGCCTTAGCAAAATTATTTAAAAGAATGTGGTTTATATTTATTTAAAAGACCTTCCAAAATTTGTCGGATAGAAGCCATTAACTCAGAAAAAAAGAATTGTATTTATAAATTGAAAATAAAACTCATATTGGAAGGGACAGGAATTCTCTTTCATGTTTTCTAACAGAATGATATATCAACCAAGATGGCAAGAGCAGATCCCTCTACAAATTCTTTCCCTCTGTTCTTTAACACAACCCTTCCATTTGTCTTAGGCTCCAAGGTAATATGGTTGCATCTTTGTGCAGATACAACATTCTGGAAAAGCAGACCAACATTCTTCTTTATAGGCACTAAAACATTTTAAAAACACAGAACAGGATAACTTAATTGCTGTTTGACAAATGCAAAGAACACTGGCACTTCAAAGGAGAGAAAAGAAAATCTACCACCATTACCAGATGAATCAGAACCAGCTCACGAAACACTTCATAGGCAAACACTTTTTCTTCCCTTTTCATTACAAAACCAGAAGAGAGAGCTGAGAAACACTCAAAGAATATAATCTTCACATACGCAGTATTATTTTTATGGGTTTTGCACAAAGATATCTAAAAGCGTGAAGGAAGAACAACTAGAAGACATCCTCAATTGCTTTATTTCAGCTTAACCACATTCTTAATTTATCTCTCTCTTCAATACCTGCATATAGTCATGGCTACTTGTCATTTTATCCTTGCATTCTACACAATTTAAGTAAATGAGAGATTTGTTACTAACTTTGTTCCAAGCACGTATTGTCCCTATTCATAGGCAGAGATCCACAACTCCAATTAGATTAAGACAGCAGCTGTAAATATTTAGTACTTGTTCTTGTCCAAAGTTAACTGCTTTAACATAATAATGATAACAATGATAATAATAATAATAATGATAATAATAATAATACTAATACTAATAATAGTTGACAGCAGGCTCCCTTGTATATCACCCGAAGCAAGTTCATTGCCATTTAGCTATTTTCGTCTGTCTTTGTGAATGAAAGACGTCAAGTCAGAGTTTGTATTTAAAGGTTTTTAGGGAAAGAAAGACTTTTGGCCATTTAAGATTTCAGATGGCACACAGACGCACTGTATAAGGTGTCTCATTCTAGTCACTGTGCAGAAAAACACAAACCAAAGCTGAATGCCTTCAAATAACACTCCCTTTACACCTTGCCTCCCAGTTTTTGCTTCTACCAAACATTGGAAAATCACTGGGAAAAAACAGAAGTATTTTCTTTCACTTCCATTCCATCTACAGTGAAAGATTTTGAGTATTAGTCTCTTGCTTTTAAAACATCAGATGTAAGACCAGTAATGCTTAACAGCTATTTTTTTCAGGTACACAGCTGAATTATTGTCATAACAACATTGATTATTTTGCTGTTAACTCAGGTTACTGTATTTTCTTTAAAAAACATTTTCAAAGAGCCCAACCTAGGGTTCATTTAATCTTAATTATTCATTAAATTAAAAGTATGACAAACCTCACCAGACTATTTGTTTTCTTGAAATTATAAACCAGTTTAAGTGTTTTTCTGTGCTGGTGCATACATGAAGATATGGCAATTTATTCCATCATTAAGAAGCTAGCAAGATTTAAGGAATCTCCCATAGCTCTTTATGCAGTAAAACATTGTAAATCTGAACTACAAATACATCATGGGCCAAAACTTAAGCTTTCATTAAACTCAGTGTGACCTTACAGCATCCACAACTGCTTTATCTAAATTAATAGTATGTTGAGGGATCAGAACACTTCAGCATCTCTCATGATTCTGCCACAACTTCAGGATTTTAGAAACAGGTGCACGTACAGAACAGAAACCCTCCTGAAAAACAAACCAGAAATATTGTTCAGTTTAAGAAATATGTTTGATCATAAAGTCTGTTGTTCTTGGGAAATTTATCCAGTGTAAGAAAAACTTTCATGATATTTATATGAAGGAACATAATAGGGTTGTTTATTGTGCAGTAAAATTATGTATTTTACTTCTAGAATCCATTAATAATTTAAAAAGTCATTGGAAGAGAATATAGACAGTACGACATTGTTCTCATCTCTACTTCCTGCAGCTGTGAAAAAAACCCAACTTTTTAAATTTTTGTTTCATTTTAGTTCACATATTACTGCTTTAAAAAAACTAACATATATTAAAATTCTACATAAGCTGTGGAAGGAACAAATCCAGAATTTTGCATTCCCTGTGCCAGAGTACAAAGCACAACATGTGACACAGTGAAATTAATGTAACAGTTAAACTGTGCGTAAAACTTTATTGAGCCTGAAATGAGATATATACCTAAGATCCAAGTTTGGACTGCCAGATCTGGTCTTGGACAAATCAATTAAATTCCTAGAGCATTTAAACTCAAGAGGCAGTTACACTTGTAGACCCTGGAAGCTTAAGTCAGTTTTAAACTAGTCTAAATGAGAATATCTTAAATCCAATCTTAAAGCTGCACAGAATCATTTATTAGACTGGTTGATGAAGCAGAAACACAAACATTTCACTGACAATAGCTAAGATTATGGGACCTTCTGGCATGGGACAAACAGGGATTGCAAATCAAATCTACCTTCTAGTGAACTTTAACACTGATCCTCAACCAAAGTATTCTCTTTGTGATACTCTAGAAATCAGACTTTTCTGGTTTAAATATATATATTTATTTTAAATAAAACATCTTTAAGATAAAATATTTATGTGGACAGACAACTAACCTCAACTCTACCTTGAGATTAGCACAAATATAAAATAAGAGGCTTAGAAGCAAGTTCCAGTGATGTCACCAGACTTACAGTTGCACTCTGGTCATAAAATGACACAACATGCCTCAAAAGAGGTATATACTAATAAAGTCTGCATAAAAAATCGTAGCTTCTGTGGGAATCACTCTCTTGTCCATTGGCCACTTCTGTAATCTGTTTCTGCCGGAAATGAAGAGAAACAGACTATATGGAACATAATGAACTGTGGGACTAATAAACACCATCCATGGAAAATTGATCCCTGTTGAGACATATGCTGCATCTATCTCTCCAAGAAATGAATTAATATATTATTTGTGTTAGTAGTCATAGACCAGAAACACACCTTGTGAGGCTCCATATAAAAAAATGCAAAAAACTTTCAGACCAATTCCAGACTGCCCTCCCAGTCCTGTGCTTAATTCTTCTACTGTGAGAACTGCAATTGCAGGAATTACCCACAAACATTAATGAGATATTGGTCAGCATTCACCTGTTACAGCAACTACTCAGACCTACACTGTGATTATTATTTTTTTTAAGTTTAAAAAACCCCCATAATAATTTATGCAGGAAGAGTAAACTCCAGTTTTCCCATAGGCAGGTAAAAGCCAGCTGTACTACAAGGCCTGAGTCAGCAGCAACCTATCACAGAATTCAGCAGAGCCAGGAACATCTCAAATACCAAAACTGTGCATCAGGGTTTCCCATTTTTTGGTTACACCAACGGTTTATGATTTAGCCACCTCCTTAATGGAGTACCCCATCCTTCAGAACCAGGCATGTCACAAAACTATGATGGCAAACTGCCACCTGTCCCTTCACTGTTACACATTCCTGAAGCTGGAATACACTCAATTAGGTTTTGCAGAGACGTTCTGAAAAGAGCATTCACACAAAGTTTAGCAATGTTGCACATTAAATTTCATGATGTACCACAGGGATAATTTTGTCTTTCTGACAATAAACCTTGAGGAGAACTCTCTGAAAGTCACAGCAAGAAAACATGAGATTCAAAAGCATGCATCCCGAGTTGACAGTTTCTGGGATTAAGTGGTAAAGCAATTTAAACTGATGATTAATTCTAATGAGCTTTAATACCACCATTACATCAGACAGGAAACAGATTATATCCTGTAGGAAAAAGCTTTAGTTTGACTTTCTGAAGGGATCTGGAAATATGTCATGACCTGGTTCCACAACATGTAGGATAAAGAAAGCTGGATCTCAAGCCTAATTCAGTTCTCAGTAGGACCATTAGCATTTTGTGTATTTCTAAACAAGCTTTCAAATCTTCACAAATTCACCTGTAAAATGGAGTTTCTTCTCTTTTCCCATCATTTTACTCATCTTTTCTATGTAGTTTGTAATCTTCTTTAATGGGAATTTTCTCTTATTCACTGTCTATAATACAGTATAGCTCAGAACTTGGCAGGCACAGATCAAAAACAAAACCAACAAAAAAACCCCAACATACCAAGATGTCAAATTTATTTTGGATCATTAACTATAAGTTGAGATCTGTATTCAAAACACTCTCCATACCAATTTCCCAGCTCTACCTGTTGCTACAAGAGATTTTCTTTATAAAACTGCCCTGGAAACTCTGGCAGACTTGTGAAATTATGTGAGTGCATCCAGATACAGTTTTATCAGCTTGTGGGTTGTTTGTTTTGCTTTGTTCTGTTTTTAAATAGAACCTATAATAAACCATTCGGAATCTTCAAAGTTCACATATGCCTGGTAGAATTCCCTTTCCTCCTGTCCGTCCTGCTAAAAGACATGAAGACTTTGTTTTTCTGTGAATATTTTATAACACTCCACTTCAAACAGCCAGCCACATAAAATCATCCTGTTCTGTCCCATCCAGAAGACAGCTAGGCTTAATATCATTGTCTAACAAAGGTATTACAGTTTACCAGTAGAGAAAGCTGGGCGAACAGGACTATACTACTCAGAAGGTAAGTTTCATATTCCTCGTTATACCACAAGAAGCACTGATCCACAAAGAAGTTGAACTATCTTGTCTTAGCATTGTAGATATAAGGTCAGAAAGAAAGCCAGCAACAGAACTGAGATTTTTAAATCCCATCTCTATGCACTGAGATATGATCTCAGATATGCACTGAGGCACATGCTCATACAAGTATTTTTATTATAAGGCATCTCCCCACTAAGGAGGTTGAAGGTGAGTGCTAAAACTAAACGAAACATCAGCAGTTATAACCCAGATGCTTATGATGGCATTGCTGTTACAATTGAGGCTGTCTTTACAGCTCTCAAAGTAACAGCCATGTGAAGACAGCATTCTGAACTTTGACACAGGTGATGGAAAACCAGGGAACCATTGTGCTGAGTGAAAGGAGAGAAAGTTTAATGAGCAACAGAAAAAACTATTCTGAAGATGTCAAACACTATGGACTAAGCCAACACTTATCCATTTGTTTACCATTAAGCATGCTAACACATTCCTATTGAACAAAATAACCCTCAAGTAGTTCCACCCTAGCCACTCTATGGGCAGGTATTTATTTTTTGGATTTGTGCCGAGCCATACTGCATGGACAGAAGCTGTTTGTGTGCCTACAGTTAAGTTCATGTTTGAGTGCTTTACTGGAGTAGGTCCAGTGTCCTCTTCAGAGGTAAGCACTTGATATGACACAAAGCACTTGGCATGTAGGTATTTTTAAGGATGTTTCAGAGTATTATACATGTTCTGATGTTCTGTCATCATCTTGTAAGGAGAAGTCCCACTGTAGGTGACAGGAGCTCTGTATTAAAAATAACAGGTGATAGTCATATTGAGACAAATCCTAAACCACACCAGGGCATCCTATTGTTTGAGATAAGCACAGTATGTGCTATACTGTGCAACTGTGAGTCACTGTTTCATATATTGCAGTTTTTATTAAGTTCTTCTTGAGAGGAAACCATGAGGCAAAAGTCTGTATTCAGTCTGCAGGAGAGAGTGCAGATGGCCAATGCATTACTCTCAAACAGAAAAGCTAAGTACCCTTCTGGCTACATACAAAGTTCTGGAATGCGAATATATGAACAACATGATGATTTGGACCAATCGACTTTGGCCAGAAACAAACTTCCAGCACTGACCAAATTATCAGAGCAGTCTCTCCCAAACTGGCACCCTGCACACTATTTTCTCTGTACTTGAAGTAGTTCAGTATCAGAGCATCTCAAGTGCTATACAGTTTATTCAAAGATGATTTTTTTTCCTAACTGAATCTTGAGTGAGTCATCAATCACTGAGCTATTCCATGCTGGTTTTCCTCTATCACAAGCTAACATTAAACTTTGTCTAACCACTTAGGACAGCATTTTTCAAACATTTTTAGAATGCAACCCCTTTTGCCTCATCTGTCTTCCTGCCACCCTTCTGTTGTTCCCTCCAACACTCCTCCTCCGCAGGCATCAGTACCTCCATTTCTCCTCAGCAGGGGAACAAAATCAGGCTGTAATTACTGTCTGCAAGTATTTACTCACTCCCAAGTCTAATGGAACTGAACTGCTGATCTTTCCACAACCCTAAAATAGGTCTCAATCATCATTTGAAAAAAATAATGATTTACTAAACAGTGCAGTCTGCAAATATCCCAGTACTATCCCACATCACTTAACCTCTGTGCCAACATGTTAAAGAAAAATATTTGAACACTTCTCTTTATTACCATTACAGTTTTATATATGTGTTGTGGTTTCACCCCAGCCAGCAACTAAGCATCACACAGCTGCTCGCTCATTCCCCCACAGTGGGACAGGGGAGAGAATCAGAAAAGTAAAAGTGAGAAAACTCATGGTCTGAGATAAAGAGTTTAATAGACAGAGCAAAAGCCACGCATGCAAGCAGAGCAAAACAAGGAATTCATTCCCCATTCCCCATGGGCAGGCAGGTGTTCAGGCATTTCCAGGAAAGCAGGGCTCCATCACACATAATGGTTTCTTGGGAAGACAGATGTCATAACTCTGAACATCACTCCACCCCTTCCTTCTTCTTCATCCCAAATTTATATACCAAGCATGACATCATATGGTATGGAATACCTCTTTGGCTAGATATTTTGGGTCAGCTGTCCTGGCTGCATCCTCTTCCAGCTTCCTGTGCACTCCCAGCCTTCTTGCTGTCAGGCCAGCATGAGAAGCTGGACTGTCCTTGACTCCTTAGCAACAACTCAAAACATCAGCACATTATCAATATTTTCTCATCCCAAATCCAAAATATAGCCTCACACTAGCTTCTGTGAAGAAAATTAACTCTAGCCCAGCTGAAACCAGGACAATATGCAGGACTAAAGTATATGATAATGTAACGACTATACATGGGACATGAGGTAGTGCAAGGAGGAAGCACTTGAGCAGGAAGAGTAGGTCCACCACTAGGGTTTGAATAATATTAGACTGCTGCAAATACCCTCAGCATTTTTGACAAAACACCACCACAAATCCTATGTCTACATCGCCTCTAAATTGTCTCAGTAACCTCAGTTTCTGAAATACTCCAAGCTTGATTTTGCTGTTAGAGCCATGCATAAAATGTATCTACATTAGCAAAACATTATTAATTCCAGATACTGTTTAGAATTTCTCCTTTAGATGTGTTCAGGCAATGTTTAGTTCTATTTTACTCCAGACTTCGATATAAATTTGAGTATGGTCTGTGTGTATGTGTAGGTGGGTGGAACATGGAGAAAAAAAGCATGGAAAGATTCCTTCTCTGGAGCAGTCAGAGTAAGCAAATTACTTCGTGCTGAAAGAAGGACAAGTCATTGAAAAAACTGGGGAGGCAGAGTTACCAAGCACAACACATAGGTGCAGTATTTCTGAATTCTTCCAGCTGCTTTGCCTTAGAGAGCCAGGAAGCAATAGGAAAGACAATTGCTCTCCACCTTCAGCAGAAAGTCAAATGAGTGGTCATTAAATCATGAACAAGTTGGAATTCACTTTAATGCCATTTTAAATCTACAGCTAGCCAGAATGATGTTAGGCAGTCAGCCATCTAATCAAACTTTTCTCGTGATATACCTGCTACGCACAGTGAAAAAGGAACTAAACTGAATGACATATACTTGAAATAAATTATTTTTATTTTAGGAATACATTCAGAAAATGAATATGAAACAATTAGCAAGAAAGGAACGCGTAGCAATGAGTCACTGAATCACTGTATAGTGATAGGGTATTCTCCAATCCGACATATTCAATGTGCAATCAAGAAGCCATGGGGATGGATGAACTTGGTAGGCTTCTATTTGTGTCTTCTATTTGCTTTAGAATCCTGCCTCAGAGGTAAAACAAGTGCAGAGAAAGTTAAATTCTTTCTATTTATACCTGCTAGATTTCCCAACATTAACCACAGGCTTAAACATATATTTAAATCCACCTTTCTCTGTTTCCTCAGTCATATTAGTTATGACACAACCCATTACACACTATTTGTGAATTAGGCCCACCAGAGGTAACCAAGCTCAAGATAACTTAAGGAAGTGCTCATTAACATGACTCACATTTTGAAGAAAAAAAAGAGGATGTACATCTAAAAGGTCAAAATTACAGATTATTTTACTATCATATAGGGAGATTACTAGCACAAATACGTTTGACAGGATTTTGTCTGTTTCACAGAATGAATC
>NW_010548013.1:0-1264 GCF_000687285.1 Phaethon lepturus | reverse complement strand
GGAGGCTGAGGGGAGATCTTATCACTCTCTAAATCGACCTGACATGAGGCCATAGTGAGGTGGGTGTTGGTCTCTTCTCCCAACTAACTAGTGATAGGACGAGAGGAAATGGCCTCAAGTTGCCCCAGGGGAAGTTTACATTTGATAATAGGAAAAATTTCTTTACAGAGAGAGTGGCCAAACATCAGAACAGGCTGCCCAGGGAGGTGGTGGAAGTGTTCAAAAAGCGTGTAGACATGGCACTTTGGGCCATGTTTTAGTGGGCATCGTGGTGTTGGGTTGACGGTTGGACCTGATGATCTTAAAACTGTTTTCCAACCTTAACGATTCTGTAATTCTGTGATTCTCTGATTTATACTTATTCTTATCAGTTCTGGGGTATTTTCCTCCATCTTTTCATTCAAGTATCACAGATTTACATATGCCCGAAAGGTTAAATTCACAGGACAATTAACTTTTTTTTTTCCCCTCTTCAATTTTGGGCAAAATAATGTCCCTGTGAAATAAATTTTGAAAAAGTTTACATAGGAGGTTAAAATTTTTCTCCATATTCAGCATTCTAAATTTCCTTACAGGACCAAGGATGAAAAGATTTGTAAACAGATAAAGGTCTCAGCAACTTTTGCACCTCTTCTCAAGAGGAAATTTCAGAGGGTGGCAGGAAGAAACAATGCACTGACTTCTCCATTTTCACCTTTCTGCCTTTGGACTTCCATCCCCAGGGCTGAGTGTTAGTAGGAAAAGGAGAAACAACACAAGTAGCGCTTCATAATGTTTGATCAGATAGCTGGCCTTGACGTAGGTTTTACCGAGGCAAAAGATGGACCTGTTTGTTTTCTATGGACCTCACCTTGTTTTCAATGGAAGCTGCAAACATTCAGCTCCTCACAATATTTCTTCATATATGCTGTTGATACTTATTTACTGGTGAAATAGATTCAGCCTGGTATTTCTAGTGAATTACCTAGAAATGATTTGTTATTTAGTAGAAAGACAAAGTGCCTAACACTGTGAGATACACCAAGCTGCCAGAATGTGGGGGAGTTTTTGACCCAATATGTATTGCCTGAAGGTTTTAAGCTTTTGACACACATCTCGCTCTTTAGTCTTTCAACCAGGAGGAGTTTGGTGAAAGTATAACTGGACAGATAATCTTATATAGCTACTTCTAGAGGAGGAGATTAAAACAGACCCACAGTTGTACAAGTTTGAATATCTGGGAATATCTTATATTTTAAATATATTTATATATATATATATTTAT
>NW_010548012.1:0-3310 GCF_000687285.1 Phaethon lepturus | reverse complement strand
ATTCTGTGATTCTGTGATTCTGTGAAATCCTAATTTCACATCCTGATCTTGTGGTTTGTTTTTTTTTTTTTCTCACCAGTTTCCAAACACCCTTGTTTGCTGGGGAGCGGGACGTACTGGTGGGATGGTCACCACTTGAGTGCTCTGACTCGAAATTTGCCCAGAAATCGTGTATTGCCGGGCTGTACTAAAAGCCTAAGTGTGTGGATAGCCCTTCCACGACTGCCTCTCTCCAGGAGCCAGGCTCCCCTCCTCTCCCCTCAGCACCAAAGTTGATGAACAGCCTGGCAGGACTCAGTTGCAACCCTGTCCATGCAGCACTTGCCATGCCGGCAGAGCAGCCTCCAGCCCATGCACCCGCAATCTGTCTCCCTTCTGAAATACGGTGGGTCAGACAACAGCGCTTCCTGCAGGCTTCGCAAGGAAACTTATGTAGAACCCGGTATCACCACGGAATTATTTTTCTTAACACTAAGCAGCTTTGCGCTCCTTCCCCTTTCCACAACGCGGGGCAGTGGTGCCCACTGCAGACACGCACTGTGCATGCTTGAGTCCTCGCCCGCTGCTTGAAGGCGACTGAGCTTCCTTCGTCGTCAGCACTGGAAATTTAGTCTGGTATCCTCATGCAACCCTGCCACGCTTCTGGTCTCTGAAAAGACCAGGCTGTCGGAAATAATGGGTCTGCTAGTCAGACGTCATTAAACTATCGCAATTATGCATGAGCCAGTACAGGCACCACCTCATTTTCCTGATTTGGCATTGCTGACTGAAGTGAAAGTGATAGTGCCTTGCTCCAAAGGAAGCAGAGATGTCCAGGAGCAGAGCTGCCAGGTAAAGGATGCCCTGGTTTCTGACCAGGAGCACATTTCAAGTGAAAACCACACATTTCACCAAAACTCATTGTTAAACTTCCTTTCACATGAATCTCACTTGGCATGCAGTCAGGCTATACAGCGACTGTTTCAAATGAAATAGCTCTAACTGGATCCTTCGGTGAAAGAAAATAGGCTGTAGGTCATTAAAGCAATAAAGATGGTTTTGATGGCTTGAACTGACAGGGTGTCGCCCCAGCTGGTGCACCATGCCCGGCTGGGAGGGACAGAGCAGGCCTGCGGGGAGGCAGGAGCAATAACATTGCTTAGGAGACATCTCTTCTTCGAGGGGGACTGGACTGCTTTCTAAGGGTACCTCAGAGCACTAAACACCCTAGATGGAAAAGGGCTTCTCACGCTAAGGGACAGTGCTAATCCAGGGATACAGTCCCCCCGATGCTCCCCAAGAAAATAACACTTTGTATAACATTTTAATGGGGAAAGTAGAGTGAGGCACAGTTCGGTACTGGAAACTTTTGGCCTTATACACACATTTCTTTTTCCAGTAAAATCTTTAGATATTTGTCAGTATGCGTGTGTTGGCCCCACAAGAGTAAACTGTGAGGGAAATCCTGTTCTGGAATAGTTTACATTTCCCCCTCCGGCCACTTGTTGTTCAGTGTCAGTGTGTTTTACTTGTGTCTTAGACTGCTTTCAACCTTGAGCTTAAAGGCATGAGTCTGCGACGAGCGAGGGAAGACAAGCAGTCGACTCAATGTGAGTGATAAAGCAAGCTTCAACTTTATTGCAAAACCCTACACATATTTATACACTGAGTTCTACCTTATGCATACTTGTCTTACAATCATTGGCTTAGCTCTAAAGATTACATTATCATACTCCTCCTACTTGCGGTTACTGCTACGTGGTCCGGGTTCCATCCTGTTTTTCTTACTTCTTCTTAGCTGTTTACCTGCACAGTGCAAGGTCAGTATGACCTTCTTTTCTCCCTTGCCAGCATAACTCGAAATTTTCCACCGCGGCCTAGTCTGGCTAACTTATGTCAAGATTGAATCACAAGGCTCCTCCATGGAGCCATGACCGCGTTCCCTCATCCATTCTCCAACATGAGTCATCACCTTTTTCAAGATGATGGAAAATGTCTTCCAGGACAGGTGAGAGTGAGCGGCAAGGAGTGCCAGGATATAAGCTAGCGCCTGTGTTAGATCCCGGATAATTCCTTCATGATCTAATACAAAAGCGCTCTGAGAAAAATGCGTGCAAGGTTCTAACACCCTCCCCCAACCCCGAACAAACAAACACACACCCCCAACAAAACAAAAGATGATCAAAATGTTATAGAAAAAACTTTGCAGGGGGAAAGTAACCTAATACAGATGTCACGAAAGGGCAGGAAACCTTAAAGGAGGCCTAAGCAGTCATGGATTTCGAGCTCTTTTGGTGTTGAGCTCTCTTGCTCAGAAGGGAGCTGGTATTGCCAAAGGAAGCCTGACCTCGACCTGACGGTGAGCTGGTGCAATCAAATACATGAGGGTGATCCCTGCCACTGTCTCCTGTTTGCGAAAAAATTCCCCGGTAGAAAAAAAGAAAAGAGTGAACGTCCTTACTCCTGGAAGGACAGCCCAGAGTTGGTCCACCCAGCACAGGGAAAGCTGTCAGCAGTTTCCCCAGGTAGCTTCAGTTTTATCACAGAATCACAGAATCATTAAGGTTGGAAAGGACCTTTAAGATTATCAAGTCCAACCATCAACCCAACACCACCATGCCCACTAAACCATGTCCCAAAGTGCCATGTCTACACATTTTTTGAACACTTCCAGTGATGGTGACTCCACCACCTCCCTGGGCAGCCTGTTCCAACGCTTGACCACTCTCTCCATAAAGAAATTTTTCCTAATATCTAGTCTATACTGTGGTTTCTTCTGTCCTTGGCCCCTTCTTTGCGATCCTGAACCACAGGAACATTTTAAAGAAACAGAAACAAGCGCTCAGGTCTGTAGGAAAGAAAAAGTCTTGCTTGGTGATGATTCCCCAGAATGCCTGGTAGTTCCCCAGGCTGGGGTCTAAGAACCTGGTGAGTGAAGGGGCGGCTTCCTGAGGAGCGGGCGGGGACCCTGCTGGGGTGAAGCAGTCCGGTACCAGGCCTCCCCCATACCCCAATTTGTGGCTTTTTCTGTTCCTCAACATGCAGCGCCTGCTTGGCCGTTGTGCTTTAAATATGGCAAGGATCAGGAAACCATACTACGTGGATGTCCTTGCGTTCTGGATACAATGAGGTGATGTATCTGTTCGCAGGACATTTTCCCTCTCAAGCAATGCTCAGCTTCCTTTGGCTCCGAGGAACATATGGAAAAGAACGTCAGAAAATGGAAAGAGATGTGCTTGTGACTGTTCACTTAATCTACCAGAGAAACTTCTCCTAAATGACTGATCTCCAGAGTCAAGGCAGTGATACATTTATGTACTTTCTGGAGGGT
>NW_010548011.1:16141-27961 GCF_000687285.1 Phaethon lepturus | reverse complement strand
GGGGGGGCGGCGGTTTCCACGGAGACGAGTTGTTTTGACTGAAAAGTCCTCAAGACAGTCTTTAATGGGGCCTAAAGCACGCGCTCCTGAGGGGAGTCCGGTCTCTTCCCCGGGAAGGCCCCGGCTGAGACAGGCGCCGAGCCCGGCCTGAACACTGTGGGGGTGGTTGCTAATCACCCCGGTGGATAAACCACCTCCCCCTCACCCCCGAGGGGCTGAATTCCTCAGACGGGCTCATAGCCGGTTTCACTCACCTCTGACGGGAAGGGCCCCAGAGCAGCAAGCAGGACACAGCTCATGTGAAGAGTTCATGGTAAGATACCAAGGCTTAGTTTCACCAATATTAACAACGTGGTTTAACATTTAAGCACAAAACGAAGAGTAAGAGGTACACGGGTTGGCAAAGTTTAAGATTTCCTTATAGCTTTTAAAACATTCAGAAATGTGTGTTGTTTAGGTTGACAGTCTTGGGATGAGGGTTACCAAGTAACAAAGCCCAGCCTTCGTGTAAGCTTTTCAGTTAGGTTCCCAAACTCCATAAAGATGGCCAGCATGAACTTCCTTGTACAGTGTAGCAAATGATCCATCATATAACAGCTCTTTTGGCATCTGTCCAGTTGCAAGCAAATTAAATGGCCCATTAAGCATTCAAATACTACGATAAGTAATAGATTCAAGGACAGGCTAGTTCATGATCTGTTCACTTTTCTTTAATCAACGACTTCATTTAAAAGTACCACTTGTGCTAATTTCTCCTTGAAGATGTTGAGCCTGTCTGAGTGAACAGTAAGGGTCCTTGTCACTCAGAGATTCACAGATGCCTCAGATTTAACGAGAACTAATGATTATAGTCTCTGGTAACTGCAGCCCATATTGCTTCAGTACTATGTAATTGAGTATGCATTGTAAAATTGAATTGTGTTTCCTAAGAAACAAGTAGTAGGCATATTCAATAAATCCAAGTCCACAACAAATATTCTTCACTTCCTTTTCAAATACACTTAGCACAGTTTCCAGTCAGAAAGATCTCCAGTTGCTTAGCAATTTGAGGAAATCTGGTATCAAATGGAGGAGAGAGAAGGGTTACTGAAAGCAGCATATGCTTGTACATCAGCTTTCTTAGTTTTGCAATACCTCTACCTGTACAAATCAAGTCTTAATTCTCCCTTATTAAGAACAAAAAATTAGCAGTAGGTTGTACAACTCATGATGTGCAACTGCTAGTACCTTACAGCTAGATAGCAGGCTTCTTTTCCCTTGTCTCTCCCTCCTTCTCCTATATACATCATACACACATGCATCTTAGGCTGCTGCAGGACACTTACCGCATTTCTCCTAGGTCTTAGCTCCTGTCTGTCCCAACGAAACTCACCTCAGGCTTAAGTGAAGATAATTGCAGTATACAAAGAATCTTACAGGAAGGGGGGGAAAAATCCTCAGCTGTCCTCAGCTACCATGCCTGAGAACCACCTGAAGCCAGAAATGGAAGTGTAAAATACCTGCATGTCCCTATTTCTTCTGTCCATCCTGTTCTAATCCCTCTTCCACACGCTCTTGCATATGAGTGCACAGTCTGCCCATCCGTCAACCAGAAAAAAGTGGACACACAGTGTCACCTAGTGGCACCAGAAAAATCACTGTCTGGTCTCCAGCTTCCAGTAAGCACACCAATATTTTCACCCATCTTTTCCCATGGTCCTTTTAAAATGCCACCTTTTTGTGGAACGAGTATGAATCCAGTCTTCAGACTAAAATTTTAATGTAAATGACCGAACTTTATTGAAGGTTTCGTAGTTAGCAGGACTGTTAAGAAAGCAGAATATTTTACACCTCAGGTATAGTTAAGAGCTAATTCTCATGAGAATACAGTACAAATAAAAGCTAATATAAAAGGGCATCCTCCTTCCACCGTTCAAGATATCGTTATTTGTAAAATAAATGAAGTCAAGTTTAAAAATGTACTAAGCTTCAATGCTAGCAATCAGGAAGTTTCACTGTTCAGGTGGTTTTATTCCAGAGATTTTGCAATGCAGCATAATTTCACAGCTATAATGAAAAGATTTATGGCAGCTTGATACAGGTAGAATTTCAAAGTTGTCAAAAGACCTTAAAAATACTATCTTCAGTGTTAAATGAATGATCATGAACTCCAAGTAAAAAAAAAAAAACAAACCCAAAACAAAACCCCAACAAACAAACAAAAACCCCACTTCAAACGCATATGAAATGCAAAAGTAATGCCCTGCAGGTTACTGCAGAAGTGTTGACTTGTCCTCAAAGAGATCTGCCAGTCAGCACAGCTTCTGGATAAGCACTAAAATACGTATGTTCCAGCAATGGGCACACCATTCCAGTTGCAGAGAGAAAAATAGAGAGAGTAGTAATTCATAAGCAGTTTTGAGAAGGAAACATCACATTGCGCTCAGTTTAAGATGCTTTAGTTGTTGGATACTAAGCACAAACATCAATGTTTTCATTATTTAAAAAAATCCCAGTTGTGCCCTTTACATGTATTAAAGTGCATCAAGTTACTATTTTTAAAGCAGGCCAGAAAGTCCCTTTGAAATTGGTCCCTAAGCACTGCAGTAGCATTTGTAGTGGTAAAAGTAGTGTATTACAGAAAGCCTGTTTCACACCACCATTTTGAGTACAGTGAAATTCTGTAAATTGTTAGTGAAAATATGTATTGAAGCTCAAAAGGGGTAAGACAGTAGGAGTACGGAACAGCTCTGCTCTCATGCTGTGGACAAAGATTACCTGTTGAAGCTATCCCACAGCCAGATACTTGTTTCCATGCACCTAAATATACTCTTCACAGGCTTCCAGAGTATTTTTCTAGTTGAGATAATTTGTACAATTCCCTTAGTGTCGATGTGCAGTATAGCATCGGTTTCATGGAGGACAGCTGTTTGTTAAAGCTAAAAACACCGATTTAAAAAGGCCCAGCACCTTGCACCAAGTTTTCTAGTAAAAGGCCAATTTATTCTTCATCATCATCTTCGTAGTAACGATTCCTTTTGATCTGTTCTTCCACAGATAGATCTTCCATATCTTCACCCTCCCAGAAACCAACATCTTGGGATTTGCGATTCTGGTTAGGAGACGATTCCTTAGCAGTCATGACATTGGCTAAGCTGGAATGTTTAGGAGAATTTGGTTCAACGAATTCTTCATTTGGAAGTTCCCGCTCTTCCATAGCGTGTTCTTCCTCATCTGTCTCTGCATTCACCTGGCCATTTTCTATAAAGTTATGCTTTACAGTTTTGATACCAGACAATTCCTGTTCTTCTACATTTTTCTCTTCAGCACTCTGGATGTTTCTATTCTCAATCTTCTTTTCCTTTTGCTTTTTGTCTACCACGACCTCTCTCTCCAGTTCCTCACTTCTTTTCAACATGTCTCTCTCTGCCTTAGAGGGAGAAGATGAATTCTCTGTTTTATGGCCTTTAACAGATACTGTTCTAAATGAGGCTGCTACTGTAAAGGGACGACTTCTTTCCTTCAGTGAGGAAGATCTTCTTAACTTTTTGAGATCCAGATCTACATCCTCCAGCACATCTGGCTTGGAAATCTCTTCTTCTGGGGGCCATTTGGGTTTGAATACTTTGATGCCCTCATCTAAGGCACTTCCTTGAATACTTTGGTCAGATGGAGGTGGCCAGGCAATCCTGAGCTTTTTTGTTTCTGCTGGTCTCTCTTCTCTTTCAGGCAAAGCCGATGCTTTTGCTTCCATACTTGCTGCCAGAACTCCTACCTTTGCAATTGGGGCATCCTCTACTCCTGGGCTTTGCGGACTTTCTGTTGCATTTACACCATGGACAGTTTTCTCCAGGGATTCTTCACACTCAGTTTTGCCTGCCCACAATTCTTTATGCTGTTTGTGTCCAAAGCCTTCATCATAATTGCCTTTAGATTTGAAGAGCTGATTGAAGTGAGGCTTGCAGTAAATATTCCCACGCAGAGATGCATACGTCCCAAGACTGTTCAGGAAAATATGAAGTCAAATGTTAGCATTCTGTGTCTCATACACCCGTCTCGGTGGCTATGTTACTTATGTTACTGAAGAGATTCAATTTCAGTCTTTCAACACATTTAGAATAGACAAACTTACAACTTTCATGAGTTTGTATGGCCCTCTTTTCACATGACAGGAGTTCGTTACAAAGTTCGACATTGTATTTTTCCCCACATAAAATTACATTAAAGAGTTCAAAAATAGACTGCATCAAGTGCAAAAGCCACTGGCAGAGCTACGACTGTATTACCCCTCTTACGCTCCTCTCCAATTCGCTAGGTTATGGTTGCCTTCAGCTCAGCTAAGCCTGAACAGCATCTAACTCAGCTGCTGAAGAGGAAAGCTACACTTCCTAGACAGTGGTCAAATGGAGCAGTGTGTTTACCTGAGTTTACTGTTGCAATAGGAACAGCGGAAGCAGCTGATGTGAAACACCTGCTGGTTGGCAAAGAGCCTTTCCATCGGGTACACAGTCTTCTGACACCCAACACAGGTTTCCTTCACTGGCAACTGAAATTTCTATGGGAAGCAGAGAAAGCTTGTTAACTGGAAAATGAATCAACTGCTAGGGGACTTGGCTTGGGTTCATGCACGGCTTCCAGAGTTCTCAGAAAAATTGCAGTGATTCACTTTCTGCAAGTCAATGCTAATTATGGTAGAGTGGGTTCTAGGGGGCAATGAGTGAAGAAGAGCCTATGGCAGGCCCACAGGATTGCTGTGGCTTGACAGTGAGCCAAGATTTTGCCGCAGTGAATTCCGCAGCTGAAGCACCACAAGTTGAGCAATGGTTGAGAAGGAACAATGAAAATACTAGAACTCAGTTATAACTTTGAGCCAGTTCCCAAAAAGCTGTCTAATCTATTTCTGCAACCTCAATTTTTCTTGATAGGAAAATGATGAAGAAACATCCAGGTAGATTGCAGTCAGTATGAGACTTACCAACATTAAAAAAATAGTGCAGAAAAAGAGCTGAAACAACCTCAAAATAAAAGGTAGAGGGTGGGAGGGAAGAGGAGTAGAACAGGCTGCTCAATGGTTTCAAGTGATCCACTTTTGCTAAATTCTCTCTTAAAGAGGAGGAAATAGTCTCAGCACAGATGCAGGCAGCAGGAAACACTTCTGACTTCATTTGTAAGCAATTCCAGTTCTATCACAGAGAAACTATACTCGCATTTCAGGACGTGCAGCTCTCAAACTTGCTCAAGACCTAAAGTGAGCAGGGCTTTGAGGTCAAACAGCTAAAATTGTTTATGTGCTCAGTAAGAGAATTCCCTGAGAGTTTAGTGCAAGGGTAAACTTAAATTCTAAGGAGTCAAGTGTCACTGCTGCACTGTATGGGAACTATTTCAGATTTTGTTTTCTGACAGCATCAAGGAAGCGAGCACGTTGTCCATGAAAAAAGGTCACTTGATGCCATTCACTTCTTGGAATCCATTAAGGTTGGCCAATAGGGAAAACACTTGAAAGGAAAAATTAAATAACTTGCAGTTGAAAAACTGGCAGTCTCAGGCTGCATGTTGATTACAACTGCTTTAGCAGCAGGGTAAAAGCGTGCCTAGGCTCCGTACCATGGGTTTGCACATTGGTATTGTAGCTTTTCTTTGACAAAGAATTACCTGCTACATACTTAAAAAGCTTTAAGGAAAAATATGATGGCTAAAGAAAAAACAGGAAGGTCACAGGAAGACATAATTACAGCAATTTATTTATAACAGACTAGAAACAATGGTTAGGCAATGAAAGTTACAATACGTGAGGGACAGATTGCTGAAGACAGCGCCAGCTGAAGTCAGTTTGTCACAATCAAAGTTTGCTGCCGATTTAATTCCTGTTTAATAGGCATTTCAATTTTTTAAGGCATTGCTTGAAATTATAGTAGATTAAAGTTCTAATTACAATGCAAGCTTGACCAACAAAAGTTCAGAGTTCCTTTTGAAAAAAAAAATTCCATAATTTCTAGGTGCTGCCAAAACTGCATATGAATTCTGAATTTTGAGTCACTAAATGAAATCTCAAAAAATGATAATTTACCCATGCAAACAAAAATCTAATCATCCATGCTTGCCACAGGGACCAGGGCAGCAACAATTTGCCCATCAAAAAGTAAATCTCCCTGAAAGCTTAGTTTTGCAAGATGACATTACAGTGCTGGCATGTGCTTCTGCAATGCACATCCCCATCTAAGAAGAGGAACTTACTTGTGTAACAATGAGCCCTATGTCTGATGGAGAGGCATTTTGGGATGTGAAGAGACAGAAATTCCTTTCCAGGCATACTACAAATAGGAGCTACAGGAGGAAGGTGAGGCCCAATAAATATAAAAAAACTTGAGAGAAAGCTGAGAGTTGAGCTCACATTAGGAGGGAAGCAGAAGGCAGGAGTAGAGATTAGGAACCAAGAACAGGAAACAGAAGCTGGAAGAGAGAAATAGGAACCTTACATGAATAAACAGCATCTGGGTTTCTATCACAGCAGTGCAGCATCTAAAGCAGTAACAAGGTACAGGACTAAAATGGTTCTAATAATATAGAGATAGCACAGACGACCAGGACACACAGGTTATGTGTATCTTGTATGCTGTAACAGACTGCGATTACTAAAATGTTATAGGCAGCTCTAATTTTGCATATTGGCATTTATACTCCAGAACTCTAGGAAGCCACATCTCACTGGTCTTCGTGAGGTCAGTGCCATTCCTCTCAAAGATGGGGAAAACAACAAAAGCACAGTTGTTTCCTCAGGAGTGAGCCAGGAAGTCTGTGGCAGCCCAGGGAATAGGCATCCTAACTCCAGACAGCACACGTGACAAGAAAGTACAGTGTGATCAAAATGTTCAGCACTGCTGTTTGTATGTCTAATAAGATTAGCAAATACATTCCTATCCAAGAAGTTCTCCATCTGCTTTATAGCTCCCGCTAAAGAAAATGTAAAATTAAAGACTTGTTACTCAAGAATGCCAAACTCAGTTTTTGTGGAGCCAGTCACCACAGTTCCCTTACTATAAAGTTATTATCAACTGCAGTTACCTTCGGAACAGCTGGAAAAGGAGGGTGGAAAGCCAAGTCCCAGCCTAGTAAGGGCTCTGAAGATCATTATCACGACCTCAGTGCCACTCTCTAGGAGCACGGACTTTACAAGAGGCATAGACAAGCCCTGATATGATCCCCTGCTCAAACCCCTTTTCCCACACTGAAGCGAAACTGCCTCTGTCACAGGGGCATGCTCCTGCAACAGCAGTGGGGCAACTCCTAGCAAACAACTCAAACTCAGTCTTTGAAGAAAAACTGACAGTTTTGAGATGCTTTTCCATTCTGAATTAAAGTTCCCTCATGAACAGAGTCTGATGAAGACAGATCAGTTACTGATACAGTTACTGCCAGACCCTTTGTGACCACACTGAAAAGCCTTAATGCAGCCAATATTAAATAGAGAACTGCAAGACAGTTTTAACCATCACCAATGTTTGAGAATAAATAGCTGCTTTACCTTCACTGCTTTCGGCAGAGATGCATCTGTCTGGCCAACTGGTTTAGAACCAAAGTTTTGCTGCTTTGTGCTGACAGGTTTCTGAACTTCTGTCTCAGTCTCCAAGTTTTGTCCAACTAAGGGAGCAGAGGAGGAGAAAAAGGCAATTACAATGACTGTAAAACCACGGAAAGCCGCTACCAGCTACGGGCTGATGCATTTTTTTCTTGAACATCTGCTATTAAACCTTTAGATCTAGATATTTAAACATGATCATTCTACTTTTCTGATCTACCAGGAAAGTTAAGTTGATATGTAAAGGAAACTGATATACAGGGATCCAACATCTAACTTCCAGGAACTGTTCTTCATTTCTGCAACGTTGCTCATGTGTGGGCTTGAATTTAGGTGTAAAGCTAAGGCAACGTGAGAATGTGCTTACGTACTTTACTGAATAGGAACCTGTCTATCTCTGGACAACACCAAAGACACTGGGTAATTGTCGTGCATTACTAAGTACTGCAGTCTATTGACTGATGTAGTAGTTGCCAGAGCTGTTAGCTTAAGTCCAAATGGTGAGGAAGCTACACTTAAATGTGTTCAATCAGAGCAAACAAGAGTTACAGATGTCTCAGAATCACAATTGCAAATGAACTTCTAAACCTGAAAATCATTCTTACTAAGTTAAAGTTAGGCACAGGACAGATTTTTAGTACAAGACAGGTTTTTATTGGGTCAAATTCACCATTTGACAGGACTTTCTTAAGCATCCTATACACAACTGGGCAGTTAGTGCTTCTCCTCAGCCATGTGCTTTACTCTTGTTGAGGCAGGAGAATGAGGGCTTACCATTGCCATCCTCTAGAAGGCCAGAGTGGAAAGACAAGCTGTTCTCACCTACAGAAACCTGCAAGAGAATATTAGACAATGAGCACCTTTGACCTTCTGAAGTCTGAATAATCATGGCCCGAGTAACACAACAGGCAGCTGACCACTGTAAGCACTTAAACAGGAAGAGACTGGCCACACTGAGGTGCACACCAAGCTACCTTTCGTTTTGTAAGGCACAAGGCAGAGTCCAGCTGACTGCCAGGAATGTTAGTCCTTGCTACAAGCTAGACATCCTCACAATTTTACAGATCCTGCAATATTCATATCATCTGCTATAGTGTTCACGCACACAAACATACTTTTGTTTTCCCAAACGCCTGCAGCTTGTACACCTTTATCTATTAGTCTTCAGAAATCCTTGTGGATTTCATTGATATACCTCCCAGGTTTTCTTACTTGGAAATCACTTGGCACCAAGCAGTACACATTTACTGGAAATCTCATGGCTCCCTTCAACATTTGACAAATCTATGACATTTAAACATTCAGCAAAGATAGTGCTTTTGGAAAAGAAAAAAGAAATACAGAACAGCTGAGTTTTTTAAAAAGCTTTTTTAGAACTAGAAGTCTGCTGTTCCCAGGTTGGACAAACATGCCTGGACCTATCCTGCTCATCCACCTTCAGAAACAGATTCATATTAAAAAAAAAAAAAAAAAAATTAAGAGTTGGCTATAAACCAGTTTCAGTTACTAAAAATGTTACAGATAAAGCTCTTGAGGTGCATTTCTGTATTAAACATGGCACTATTGGTATTAAATCCAATAGTTGTAAGTAGCTACACTGAGAAACTAAAGTACGGTAACAAGACTAACTGCAAATCATCACTAATTCACTTTAATGACTGAAAGGTCCATTGCAAGCTACTGAAGTTTGCAAATTAATGAGGTAATGAGGAAGTTACATATATTAACATACTCTACCAAAAAAAACCCTACTATTATAATGGGAAGTGCATCAGCATGTTCTATGGCTGTTAGAGAGTTACATATGTCTGGCTACTAAATCTTTCACAGATTCAGTGTGAAAAATGGCAGAGAAGGTTAGCAAGTTTCTTTCGTTTCCTTTTTGCCAGAGGATTCCCATTTTTGACATTTACAACTAGTAGTTTTAATTAGGCTTATTTCCAAAGTCCATCATGTCATTTCAAAAGGACAATCCTGGCTCTCAAACAATGTTCTATTCAGGTTCTTTATTGCACCTGGACATCTCAACAAGTAACTTCACAATTACAGCTGAATACAAGAAATTTTATTCAAATCTTCCATTCAACAACAGGGATGTATTCTGATTTAACAGGTGTTCTTTTAATTAACTCACCTTTCAGTAAAAAGCAGCCCCAACCAGTTGAACATGAAGCTGCTCAGCTGTCAGCAAGGAACAGCTGAGAGCGACAATTTGGCCCCTTGCCCAAGGAAGGCTGGAAAGCTCTAAAAGCCCTCCTGGCATTAGGCTGCCACGTGTTCAGAATGGCTGGAATACACAGTACCCCAGTTATTATTCAGCTACTTTTATCCCGTCTGCTGTCCCCAGTTTAGTATACAGATGCTTGAGCATGCTTTATTATCTCTAATTCACAGAGTAATTTAGTCTCAATTTACAGCTGAAGCTCAAAACCAGGAACAAACCCAAACTGGCATTCTCAGTTACCTTAATCAAAATCTAGCCACTAAATGCAGAAGAAACAGTGACAAACTCCTTTTACTTGCGTCACAAAGCTTCTCATGTTGTTTTGGTTTTTTTTTTTTTTTCCCCCTGGTGTGGTGTCTTTTTTGTTTTCTTAAAAAAAACCCACCCAAAAAACAAAACACCAAAACCCACAAACAAAACAAATACCTAGCTGTGAATCACCTTTTTACAGTCAGGGAACATGACACAAAAAAGTTTAGCTGGCTTCATCATAGTCATGAAAAAACAATGGCAGAGTAAAAAACAAAACAAAAAAAACCCAAAAAACCAGAACACCCCCCCCCGCAAACCATCACAGGTTTCAGTCCTAGTCAGCTACTGAAGTCATCAAAAAATACCTAAGTATGATACTGAAGGATTCTGCCACACTACAAGGCATGTCATTACTGAGAAGACAGAGGAACTCTCCAAGAAAACTTAAAATTTGTCTTTAGATGTTCTCTAAACTGCTTAAAAGTCTTTCACAGAGACTTGCTATCTTGTAATTCAGACACAGTCTAAAAAAATAGTTAAAAAATAAATCAGGAATTCTGCAGCATGTAAATGATCCGTATCAGCTGCTCACATTCAATTTCTAGATGGCACATGGAACAAGTGTATCAGCTGTGCTTCTACAACTAGTTCCACTTGAAGTGGAGTCCTTGAGCTTCACCAGCATGAGCATCTTACCTTCTCCCCATCCTGATAGAAAATGGAGTCCTCAAGACTTGGTGGCATATTCTCCTTCTGCTCAGATTTGTAATTCTTGAGTTCACTTTCACTGGCTTGAATCTCATTCTATAGAATAAAGCACTTGAAAGTTGACAGGTTCTTTTCCCCATGGAAAGCAGTTGCTTTCTATTTTTCTTAATACCTTTTTTAAACTGTTTTCCTAGTGTATATACAGTGATAATTAAAGGAAGAGGCACAAAAATCTATACAAACTTGGTAAGTGATACATTCTAATGAAGAAAAAAGATGGGGCTGTAGAACTTTACTATCCTCTACTGAGGTAATACCAGCATGTTTCTATACCACCCCTTTTCTCTACTTCCAGATTCCAGTTTAAGAATCAGCTCTCATTTCCCCTGCTCAATCCACATCTTCCTTTTTGAGAAATGTTGACTTTTCATTTGAAATTACAAGTATTTCAAGACAAGCACTATCTAAAGCACTGTATAATTGAAAAATACAATTTGACATAAAAGCAAACCCTACCCTTGCTTCAATACTAGTCAAAAACTTAATTCTGTTATTTACCAAAATTTTTGTTCTTGACAAGCTGACTTGTTTAAGATTTTCACAAAAGAATCTTTCAGATAAAAAAAAAAATTCAGTGAAACCTCGTGTTTCTTTCATTGCCACAGGATACAAGATAATTGGAGAAAGACTCGTGCCTTTCACAAGGCATCTTCTCTGTCACGTGAAAGCGAAACAGCCAAATGCCAGCACTAGCATTTTACCGGATTTTGTAAGCAAGTCTGCACAAAACCAACCACGTCTAACAGGTATGTAATTGAATGTTAGAATTTTAATGTATAGATCCCCAACCATGCTGTCCATCATCTCTCCCTCCTCTTCCTGTATCACTTGGAATGTATAGCAATGATTGCTTCTTACCCTTACTCTAACCAACTCTAAAAGTGTCCATCAGTTTTAATCCAGGCTTAATTACACCACAATGCTCTCAAAATAGTTGAAGAGAGATTATGGCTTTCCTTTGTAGCACACATGTGACACATTTTAAGAGAAGGGAAGTAGAAATACCACACTACCATATCAA
>NW_010548011.1:0-16110 GCF_000687285.1 Phaethon lepturus | reverse complement strand
CAGCAGGAAGGAGAATACTCAAGAGTTATGGCTGCTGCTGGAACACAGAAGTTCTGCGAACATCGGCCTCAGAAACCGTTGTCTTCTCCATCTTATGTACTGCCCTTGTCGGTGTGCCAGGCCAAAATCGAAAGAGATTCTGCCAAATGGGACATCCTAAGAGCATCAGGCTGGACTGACACTCAAACTGATAGCGTTGGGGATTTGCAAACAAGAGTCTCAAGAGACATCTATGGTAAACCTCTTGCCATTAGGACATAGCTGAGTGGATCTGCTACCACTCTGAGCCACAAACTGGAAAAGGCAATCTAGCAAACTGAATCCAAGCAAGAAACAGGATGCAGAAATCAGCAATTAGCAGTTAATCTGATTTGTTGCACTGGCTGCAATTACTTTCCATTCATGCAGTGAAGTTTACTCGACTTCCCTCCCAAGAGCTGGAGAATGAGACCCACACTGCATATGAAACTCAGAAATCATTTCAGCTGTGTAGAGACTTTTGCCTCTCTGCAAAGATACCCAGGAAGCATGCACTCTTCCAAAGCTTAGACCCATCATTTTTGGCTTTCATTTCCAGTGCAAATTTCCTAACTTAAAAAGGCCTATCCTCTTAAAATTTATTACTCTGGTTAATAAAAGTCATACTTAAGCAATAAAAGTTCTCATCATTAAGCAAAAGTATCAGACAGTTCCAGCAAATGTACTAAGCACTTTTTAACAAAAGCTTAGATTCTTGCAATCCCTTCAGCTGCAATACTTCACCATGATTCATTAATGGCTCATTTCCTGATCAAATATCTGCAAAATTGGCACAGGTTCATTCACTGCAAGAGTCTAATTGGATTCACATAATGAGTGAGAAGCCTTGAAGGGAGGAAAAAGCAAAAGGGAGGAAAGCTGACTGGAGATCCCCAAGCTGCAGGCCAAGAAATCCAAGTTCTATGCACTGTTATGACATTGAAAGTCGCTCCACCTTACTGTGCCTCAGTTTCCCCTAGCTTATAGCTCATGTACAATACAGAATTGAGTTTGGGGTGTTTTTTTAAACACACACACACACACAAAACCCAACAACAACAACAAACATGCAGAGAGCTACAGACACGTAGAAAGAAAAAGAATGCCAGCTATGTTTCAGAAAGACCTCAGTCAGGGTGCCAGCAATTAATTCCTTGGAAAACTTTCAACATTATTCCAGGAAGATGCAAATACCTATTTCTTCCTACAGTATCTAGAGGCAACTCTTCATTAGAAATGACTCCTATGGGCACAAAGTTATTTTTCAAAACATGGCATTATCTTCAAAAAGCCTGGTTTCCATAAGATCTTCTTTCCAGTCTCAGGTTGGGACAAAATTTCACTTTTACACAAGCCAAAGAACAGACTTACCATGGTAATGAGGCCTGTGGAACTGCCCTGCTTGGACACAGCTGCCTGATACTTCGCCAGCCTATCCTTTATTGAAGTTTCTGTTAAGCGAGGCATCTCCAGGCTTTTCTTGGTCTCTGCCTTATCTGGGCTGAGTGCTGGACTAGTATCTACAAGATGCCCTGGAAAAAGAACTACATGAGTAAAGGGTAACTTTCAGGAACACCAGTAGACCTGTCTACAGAACGATTTACAAATCCCATCCCTTCACCACTCCCAAGACCACAGAAATTCCAGATCTGAAGGACACAGAAATGCTTCAGTCAAAGGTTTATACTCCAAGTCTCCTAATGAACCCAGCTAGTTTCAGAAGTAGCATATTCACCAGATGCAGTGTCCAAACAGTGGTCTCAGAAGTAATGAGAGCAAACAGTTTTAACACTGAAGATTGTTTTGCTGTTATTGTCAAATGAAAGCAGCTGCTACAGTGGCTAAATGGAAGTACTCATCATTCCTGTAGTGGAATGGTTGTCAAAGTCTTTTGGGGGAAACATGGGAAGCGAGGAAGAAGTCTCACTTGCCACTTCCACCTTCTCCATGAAAATAATTTATTGCATGACATGTTACAGATGAGGATCTCAAGAACAAACATGTTATAAAATAATTCAGTTTAGTCTCGCAGGATCATTTGAGGCATCTGTTTTTATCTCAAGAGGATAGAAGTATTTGGGAGCTTAAGTCTTTGCATAGGTCCAGATCTCCTGACTCTTGGAACTATACCCCATTACTTGCCATCCGTCTTTCATTTTTGCTGTCAGATGTTAGCCAACTAGGTTTAAAAAGCCAGCTCCTGTGACTGCTCTGCTATCTAACTTCCTTGAATAATGGTCACGTCTTCAGCAATAGCTTAATTGTTCAATAAAGAATGATAAAAAAAATTACCTTTCACTAGCTAGTGGCCTTCAATCACTAAAAAATTGTATGAATCATTAAGGTCCTCTTGGGGACAATAAAAAAATGCAAGTAGTTCTTGCCATTCTCTCCAGTATTGCTCAAATAAGGACACAATGTGCATCACTAAGTAGTGAGATACAATATTAGCCATATGCTGAAAACACAAAAGATTGTAAATGCTTTGTTAGAAAAGAGTCTCCAAACATATGAAAAACATGTAATTTTGCTCAAGTCGTAAGACTAGCTGTAGTTACCCATGTTGGGGCAAGGTAGGAGGGATGAGAATTAAAGCAAGAAGGAAGAAGGCATATTGCCTTGTCTGTTTGTTCACTACTTTCTAAATTAGTTTGACTATTAAAAGTAATTCTAGGATTGTCCTAGGATTAAGGCACAGGGCAAAAATGGGCTCCATTCCTTAACTTGCTGGTTATCTCCTGTGCCTTGGTTTCCCATGCTTAAGAGTGTATCGGTTTAAAATTCACAGCAAGACTTAATTCATTAAATGTGATGCTCATGTGGACTTTACAGATAGAAGATATCTGTACTTCCTTCCATTTCTGAAAAGCAGTTTTATTTTACAAACTAAAAAAAAGAAACCCCCAAACAAAAAGCAAACCAAAACACAAACCACGAGGTTTACTGACCTGATGTACTATGGCTCTTCTCTCCTTGGCCAACATCAAAGTCCTCTGAAGAGAGGCTGTTTTCAGAAATCCTCCTACCGACTGCGGTCTTCCTCTGGTCTCTTAAGACCTGTTAGAGACAAGACCCACCTATCAGCTGCCTGGACAAACAAAGATTGTTGCGTATAATCCCTTAAGATGCACAGGTGTCACTAGCAAATCTGCTTTACCGGAATAAACAAGTCTGGCAGGTGACATCTTATTTAACCAGTGTAAAGTTTGATCACAGACTACCTGACCCTCTGTCACCTGGAAAACGCCTTCTTGAAGAGGTCAGTAGATGCCCTTTGACTATCTTTGTTAACAAGTCAAAGAACCACAGAGATCAGATTTTTAGGCATTTACCACTGCAAATACAAAACTTCAGTCTAGTTTCTGCATTTCATACAATTTCTTTTGAAGCTAATGTTCAAGGTCATTTTATGAAGATTTAAAAATCAGAAAAAGGATGAAAGGAGCAAGGTATCAAAAATCGGCATTGATTTTCAGCAACAGAAAGAAGAATAAATACTAATATAATAGAAGTTATCTGAAGTTATTTGTTTTGATTTGGATAGTTCATGCATTTGGTACCAAATAATTCTCTAATTAGGCCTGATAAGGCTGAAGCTTAAGCAGGAAAGTGCTAAAGAGAGATATTCTCAGATATCCAGTATAATCACTATCTGTAAGGCTGCAGTGCTGGACAGGATGTTTTGTAGCACTACCACACACAGATGCTCTAGCTGACTCAATCAGATTTGATACTCATTTGTTGAGACCAACTCCCCAAAATCTAATGCTCAATAAAAGAAATTGTGAAAAGAAATTTCAGCAGCTTTGATAAATACTCATGAAGTGCACAGTTTAATTTGACTTGATCAAGATAGGATGTTTTCACAGCTGAAAGTCAACCTATAAAATGCTAAAAGGTGATAGATCTTTGTTCCCTCCCTAGGAAGAGTTAAATCACAGAGCCCATTGGAAATGAAGATTGAGGCTAATGTAGGGTGAAAGGCAGGTTTGGCAAGATGCTCCAACCACACATTCCACCCATCTTCCAACAAGTTTCTCATTTGCTGGTCACCAAACTGAAGGAAATTCCAAAGTTTTATTTTAACAGAACTGCACTGTAAGATAATCACTGTGGAAAATCAGGCTGCTTTGGCATACAAAACAGCAACTTTACCAGGAAAGGAAAATGCAGCTGGAAACCTCTTTTTCCATTAGAATGGGAAATATTTTCTATTTCTGTGGTTTAAAACTTTGGTAACTTTTCTTACTGGAAAAGAGCTTAGCTATGACAAGTCTTTTCCTTCCAGTGAGTGTGTTGATAGGTTCAGCTTGGGAGTGTCTACACACTTGTAAGGACTTGCAGATTCCTCATTCTGTGCAAATTATCCTTAGATGATTCTTAGTCGGTCAATATCTGCTTTAATGTCACCTTGCGCCCCCAAGACTGAAGTTCTTACAACTCAAAAATTCGTCATTCAAAGGGTCTAGCTTTTGACTAGTATACAAAGAAGATCATTATAGGCAGAATACAACTTGAAGACAACATCCTTTGAGGACACAGAAGAGGAAACATGTTTATTAGCCCACTCGAAGCTCCTGACTATTTTATCACTGCCCTGGGTTTGTTTTTTTTAAATAACGTGGCACACATACATTTTCTTGCACACAGCAGGAGTAACAAAGCTACAAATGAAAAAACAAGTTTGCAGTATAGACACATGGGAAGTTTAACTAGCAGCAGAGCGCATAAGGAAGTTTTCACCACTAGGAAACAAAGGTCTTGATTCAGGTAATTTAGATCCAGCATCTGGGATTCCAGCCTCACTGAAAGAAACCATCAGCACTTTTCAGGAGAAAAAGACAGTTAGAAATCAAGCTTGGAAACTTGTTTGGGTTCCTCTTCTCATTCTGCTTTGTTTCAGAATCTCATTTCCATTTATTTTCACTGTAGTCCTTCTCTTGAACCGCACTCACATGGAGAAGACAAAGAATTCTCAATTATTGCTGAAATAATTATTAAACAAATCAAACCTCTAAATAAGAGTTGGCAAAGGGCTGGTGTGTTGTCAAACAATTATGACAAGTGTTCAGTTAGTGCCCACTAACAGGAATTCTGGATCATGGTCCAACACCTCATCTAGATGCATGCACAAAGTTAAAGTTTTCTTTCAAGCAACCAAAAACCTCCATATTTTTATCAACAGCAAAGGATTCAATATTCAGCAGAATCGGATTCTTCTGCTTGACTCTGTAGGACCTTCATGAAGGAATCCCTGACTCCCAACGTTATGCATATGCCACTCAGTTCCCTTTACTGTCCTGGCTGGGCCATGATTCCCATGCCACAGCTTCTGCTACTTGCTGTGATAAAATATTCCTCACGTCTGGAAAGCCCCAAGGTTCTAAGACAAAAGAGGCGAGTGCAGAGGTACCACAAAGAGAGTTAACAGCATTTTGCCTGGGGCACAGAGAGTTGTTGGGCAAAAGACCAAATAAAAGTTACACCTATTTCATTATATACTAACTGTGTCAAATGTGACCCTGCACATGAGGCTACCTACACAAGACAGTAAGCTTTTGCCTTAAAGGAAAAACACAGACCATCTTGGAGACAGCTTTTTAAGAAGTACTGCAGATCTGCTAGCTGTTTCTTTTCTTCTGATCTTCCTTGTGTATGCTTTCACTATCACTTACAGGAAGAATTCTTTGAAATAGATAGAAGACCTCATGTTCAGTCTTTGCTTAGTGCTGAACCAATCTAGACCAACATGCCTGCCTCTTACATGGTTAGAGCATTTTTTTTCCACGAAGATGCAAGAAAGAAGATCTGCCATGTATCTAAGTTGCAGAAGACAGAGCAAGATCTGAATGAATAAATTAATAAACTGCTTATAGCCCTGAAAATAAGAATAGGTTTGTTCTGAGTGGGTGATGGAGTCAGGAAATCCAGGCTTTAATCTGGATTCTTGCCACAGCCTTGCCCAGCAACCAGGCAAGTTGTTTTAACTTTACTGCTATGAAGCTACAGCCATGTTTCTACTTAGCTTATACAGATGTTTTGTCAGCAAAGCTCTGACAGTGCTTATACCTTAAGACTGAAGTAAATACCAAGGAAAATTGCCACCTCTCAGCTCAAGCCTTGCTTGCACTTAAATCAGGGGGTTATCAATGGACTGACTTCAGGAAAAGCATAAATGGAAGTGTTGCTGTATCCTACCTTAGTGAAAAAGATCGTGTCTCCACAGGGCCTAACTATCTTCATTGTACGTGACTGCATGACATCATCCTCCAGTCCTCAGATAAATTCCCAGAACCAGAAATCTTACAATAGTGCTTTCTAATTACAAAGACACCCCCCCTAAACTTGAACGTTAGAGCACTTCTTGCCTTTTCCCTTCTGAAATTAAAAAGTAACTAGATTAACTTGGAATAGTAACATAACTTGAACTTAACCTGAAGAGTTTCATACCTACTGTATGGTGTTTACTGTGTTCAATTGGTTTTCGACAATACTTGAATTTACTTGACAGAAATAGCAGTTCCAGATTCAATCGGCTCCGAAACAATTTATTCCCCAGGCTAAGATAAAGTTACTTGAAGCCCATCTGCAAAACGGTACTTTCCTGTGGAATCCTGACTGATTAATCCTACAGCAAGAGTTCAGAGAAGTGCTATCGGGAGATCGCCCTCCACAGCCCGCCCTTTCAATGGACGTGATGCTATGGGCAGCTCTTACAGAATGACAAAGACTACAAAAATCTAAGTTGTGAAATTACGATATGCAAACCCAAAACTCGCTTTAACACAGAGATGCTCCTCTAAAGCCCTTAACTGTTACATATTTAAACAACTTTTGTACAAAATGTGTTTGTTTTACTCAATACTGCAAGAAAACCACCCACAGTAAAACAAAGCCAGAAGTATAGGAAACTATGAGAAAACTGGAAAATCCACCGGCATCAAGGCCTCGGGACTATGTTGCAAGTCACTAGCATATGCAACTCATTTTCTAGTTAAGCAATTCTCCCCCGGGACACAGAGTCTGCAGTCCACATGCAGGATCAGATTTCATGAGCAGTTGTAGGAAAATGCAAGCCCTGTGCATTTGCAAGTCAAAACTAGTGAAGGCAGGAGCTTGTCTGGCTATCTCTGCTTATTTTTCCCCGTGAGGATTTTTTTGGGTTAGGTCCCCCCCGTCTCAATAAGAAACATTTGTTAAGATACAAAGATGAGAGAACAGCAAGGAAAAGATGAGCGTATTTCACAGGACTTACATATATCTCTATATGTGCATATGTGTGACTCACATACTGATATGTATATAAAAAAACCTCTTAACTCTGGCAGTACTTCCATCTCAACTGCAAGCGCCTGAGATTGTTGAGCTCACTTCAGTTACTTTTTCCTTTATACATAAACATATGCATATATATTTTTACAGAATTCATGTTTACGTAACTCATCTTAATCTTCAGACAAGTTATAAATAATCCCAACTTGCTTTAAAAAAACAACTTAATAAATTCCATACTTATTTTCCTCTCTTAAACTGTACCCCTTTCACATCCGCAATAAGCAATCACAAATAGCCCCAAATCCAAGCACTCTGCACGTATTTGTATAGCTCAAGTAAGTTATTAACACAGCTACATTATGTTTCAACTAAAACAATGAATACAATTATTTGCAGAGTCAATAGTTTGGAGCCACTCCCTCCAGGGACTTTTCCTGATGCCCAAGGGGCAGCAGAATTTTAGTTTCTCCCAAGATTTGAAGGGACAGATCTTTACCTTGGTCTGAGTCGCTTCACCCTTTTCAAACATCATCTTGAGTTTGTTCAGCGGAACGCTGTATTTCTCGATCTTCCCCGACGAGTCCGTGTTTTCGCTGGCTTCAGGCTTTTCCACTTCTCTGGACTCTCTCAGACAGTTTTCCATTTTACCACTCTCCGGTGAGTGGGCTTGAAACTTTCTGCTGTCACCACCAGGACACTGCAGCTGGCCAGGGGTGCTGGAAGAGGCCTGGGCGTCAGATGGAGCACCAGCCGCCGGGCTTTGCTCCGCGCCGAGGGAAGAAGCAGGACTGCTCCCGGCTCCGAGCCCGGGGCTGGCGACCTTGTGCCTAACCTCAGCACAGCTGCTTCGTAGCGTTTCCTTCCGAGACTCTGTTCCCAGCACGGGATTCTCCCACTTCTTCTTCAGTACACTCAGATTCCCCCTTTTAAAATGAGGGGGAAGACTTTCTGTGTTCTACAAAGCACAAGAAGTTAATTCCAGTTATATGCCTGATGAAGCATTAAAGCGCTTCCTTTCTATGCGAAAGGAAGTTAAAGGCTCAGTACTGATCTCAGCTCTCTGCTTTTTCAGACAGCTGTGAACAGTTACAACTGTGCCACATGGAGAAAGCATCCAGGATAGGAAAGGAAGGAGGGGGGAGAAGAGAAAAGTCAGGAGCTAAAGCAGGAAGTGAGCAAACAGGATGGCCTTATAAGGAAAAAGGGAGTCAAGCTCCAATGAGTTAAATGACACACAAAAGGCTTAAATCCACACATGAAGGAAGGGGGACCAAAATCCACACAACAAGGGTCTCTAGTCCTAGAACAAGCAAACAATAGCAAAAGCAGCCAGATGAGAGATGGGTGCTGTGCCAAATGTTGCAATGTCTTCCAGCTGGTTCAGAAGACAACAATTTGTAGGCCTTCCGAAATGCTACAGATTAGCTTTAAGAAACCACTCGTTTTTTGGAGTTATGTATGTTCAGTTACAGGAGGTCTGTCTTCAGTATTTTATACCACGCAGTGTAAGGTTCATGCTAAGCACTGACAACAAATGTCTTTTTACTCCCATTTATAAATACCAAATCACTTGCTGGAATTTTTCTTCTATTTCACTCAACCCATTGAAAGCTCTCGGCAGGAAACACGCACACAAGTCACAAGCACTGTCTTACCACTGCAAGTTAGATGGTAATACATGGAGCAGTAGTACTCCTCGTATTCAAATGCTTTTCAGACTAGTTTTGCTTAGAAGTAGTTACCTCTCCCCAGAGAAACAGACCAGCCCATATTTGATTCATTCAAATCTAATACCCACCACCACTGCATTTTTGCTGTCTCTCCCTTGTGCAGACCACTATGTATCAAACTCATTGCAAGTGGAACAGGTCTGCAAGGCTTACAGGAATTAAACAGGATTAGCAGCTATATTAGGATTTAAGTCTCTCACCCTATTACTCTTCTGGTCACATTTTGAATACTGCTTTGCAAATTAACTTGAATTCACCTGCACTTCAAAAAAGATCAGCTTGCTTGCTGATTGTATTTAAAAGAGAGTACTAAAGTTATACGGCAAATGTCGTAACGTAACAGAAGTACTCAAAATTGCGCAGCAGGTTTCCACAGGAACACTTCTAGACATGACGCCTATGGAGTCCCAGATACGTCATAACACAAGTCATTCTTGTTTGGGACTTGCCTGTTCCCTGATCATACAAGCCATGAAGAGAATATAAGACTGGACAGTAATTTTTAGAATGCTTATTTTATCACACCTGTATCCCGAACAGAGAGTGACTCCCCAAGCACTAGCGAGATCAAGGCAGCATGGTCTAACAAAGACATACCTATATATCCTGAAAACATTGCTGGTCTTTTTAAATAAAAATTAAACTGAGGATCTGTTTATACAAAGACTTGCAATCTTAGAGCCTGGTATTTCAGTCAGGGTCCCCTGACCCCAGAACAGTAAGTGCAATGTAGTTTACAGGAGGGAATGCAAGGCTGTAATGGGGCATTTTGAACTCTGTAAGCCATTTCAGAGAAGATCCCCCTTAATGGATTCTCCAGCTATCAAAGATACACACGTTGGATTTCAGAGAGGCTGGCAGCTTCTTTTAAGCAGACTTTTAAATTTAGTTAAGAAAGGAAAAATGTACCACACAACTGCCTACAGCTAAGAACAAAGAGGTGGGTATTCATGTGTTGTGGTTAACTCGTTTTGCCTTTTGCTTAGGAGTGAATTCATGATTCAACATATAGCTTTGGGCAAGACACTTGATTTTCTTTCCTTTCATTCACACTAGGAAAGGGTAGGGGGAGTGAGTCAAAAGCAAACACTGTGTCTAAGCCAGTTTTCTGCAGGACACATGGCAACAACTTTGACATTCAAAAAAATCAGCTGTCACAGAAACATTGCATGTAGGTGATCCGTTCTGATTGCAGGCTGTTGCTTATTGCCTAGGAAACAAATACTTACACTTCTTTTTTTCTCAGCAGTGGCTTCTTCAGCCGCTTTCTGATACCTTTACAGAAGAGGAAAGAGAGAAAAAACCAAACAAATCACAAACAGTTTTTAACCAGAACATTGAATGCTCTTCAAGACAACTAAGATATTTTTTTTTTCCCCACCAAGGATTCTGTGCACTTCCCAGACCTATCAAACAAAACCAGAGGCTGGAAAAATAGTAGCAAATAGTACCAGAACAATGCAAAGTGACAGACACATGTTAAGTCATTCAGTTTACAGTAACAGCATACATTAATACTTTTCATTACCAAAGCACTCCGATTCTCAAATATAGACAGTTTACCTTGGAATAGCTGTATTGTTTCCGCCACCCAGCTGTCTGCTGTGCCCCCTTGCAGGAGTAACTCAGCTATTTATACAGCAGCTGTTGAACCGTTACAAATTACAGCTTGGCATACGCAGAAAATCTACATAAGTGCCAGTTTATTTTACTATGCTGGGCTGTAAACTGCACCAATTCAGCAGTTGCTTCATGAGCAGCTGAACCATCCCAGCAGTGGAAGCAGTAATCACAGCCCTCTGAAGATAAGCCACCCTGGATCATGAATCAAAGTCCTTTAAGAAGCTATAGAAAACTCCCAGCAATCTGCACACCACTCCACTGGGCGTAAGTACATCCTCAGCTAGGAGCACACGGACCGCGCTGATTAGTGTACTGCGCAAGGGGATTGCACTTTGCTTTTGAAATGCACAAATGAGTCAGATGTGACAGATTTTGCCATTTTTAGGTAGACCTCTGCTTTTCAAAGAGAAGAAACACCATCCAACATCTGCTTGGGCAAATGATGTTCCTGTCTTTCTTATCTGTGGAATTCTACTTTTGATACAACTGTGAATATGTTACAGGCAGTAAATGAGACACTAATATTACAAGTCATCAGCTTTAGACTTTAAATAATTGCCAGTATCAAACCAATAAATAATGTGTATTTCCTTAGAAGTAATGGGCTCAGTTCCTTCTAAGAAAAAAATTCTTACATGCAGAAACCTGCTCTATTATTCCTTTTTTAACAATTGATTTTTTTTTCCTGCTGTGAATAGTGTGCTCCTATTTAGATTTCCCCTCTTGTTACACTAGAGAGTAGACAAATTGCAACGTTACTTATTTCTGTTCCACAAGCTGCATTTATTGTACAGACTGAGAGCTGCTAATGGAGTGTAGCTGGCCCTCTTTAAGTAATGCAAACATATTAACCTATGTCTCTGTACTATAAAGGTTCCAAAATTTGACCAAGACGTCCTGAGAAAGTAAGCTTATGGAGGAAGAAAGATTAATACTGGAAGTAGCAACAACAAGAGACATGGGGATGAAAGTCAAGTATCACACCGGAAAACAAACAAGGATTGAAGAGTCCCAGACCACACTCACTCTGTAAGTTAGCCCACCACAGTGCACTGTTTAAGTCTCTGCTGTTGCAATTTGCATGTCTCTGACCTGACAAAAGCAATAATCTAAACACTATATGGAATGAAAAAAAAGTTTTCACATACAAATATTTAGGTCACAGCAATTTAGAAAAATTATGCTCCTCACTATGAGTGTCGGTGTTGGCGAGGCCAGTAAGTAGGACTCCATTTTTCTGAGGAACTGACATTGCTTTTGTAGAGGGACCCTACTTGATTAAGGAGTAGCAGTTTGGATTACTTCCAGTAAGCCCTTTTCAAAGGATTATCAACATTTAGCAAGATGACCAGGTTCTGTAATCAAGTTTCAATGAGTGAATAAATTCCCTTAACAAGAGCAGTCAAAGCAAGCTAGGATAGAGTACTTAACGTGTAACTTAAAGAGCTATGTTTGTGAAGTCCAGATTGCAATTATCCTTCCCCTATAGACTCCGTGAAGTTTCTCCCACACTCAAGATTTAAATACTCCAAAACTTTGCTACACTATTAATGTAATAAATTAGGAGACTTGATTAGTCTATATAATTCCTTAAGGAAGTAAAAGCTTTTCCAGAAAACATGTATAGGCTACCACCACTCAGCTTTCTCAGTGTATAAATTATTACTTTATGATTTGATTGTAACCCATCATCCATCCTTCAGAGAAAAGCTAAGGGTAATATTCCTTTTCTACAGAAGTTTTGTGAGACACCTGGAAGGAGACATCTGTGAAGAACATAGCTACTGTGAAATTCTCTAGCGGAACTGTTACTAGGGGGTTACATCTATCACCACCAGTTGACAGCACTACCATTTCTAACTGGTCTCCAATTAACTGATAACACATTACTGCTACTTTTTATAGTACCAGGCAGGAAATGCCATGTTAGCAGAGAAACCTATGTAGTTCATGCTTAAGCAGTTAAAGACTGTTTCCGATGAAGTAAAACCCTAATGGCAATAGCCTCCTACATTCCAATACTCTGCCCTCAAAAGCAAATTGTAATTTGTAGTTTGACAGAAAACATTCTACTTTATTTTCTGACAGCAGAAAAAAGATATTGTAATTCTCATTGCAGACACAATATAATGTCAGCAACTAGAAAAACTTTTGCCCAGCACATATTAAACCAAAAATTTAAATGCCTACAGATCTGTATCATTTTTAAGAAGCGAAGCAACTGTCAGGGAAACAGTCATTGTTAAAGCTACCAGCTGTCAACCTACACTCACAGCTTGTGTTCAGCAGCCTCACAGCACTTACTTGGAAAACCTTTCCACAAGAGCTGATGACTTATTCTTGTTGACTAGAGAAAGCTCTTTTGCAGTGATTTTCAGAGACTGTGAAGTCCATTGTCTTCTATTAAACGGGGAAGGCTCCATCTTATCACCACAAATACCTGCTCAGGAAGAAAGTACAGTGTCAATCGATATGAATTATGTGAAGCAGAAAAGTAGTTTCACCGCGTGATTTCATACTAAGTCACCACGCAGGTGCTCCCAGCATACTAGTGCCACTAAGTCCTGATTATTCAAGATCTTGTCCACCAACTGACTTAAAAAAAAAAAAGCATCAAGTTAAAATTATAATTTCCTCTGCAGATGCCATGGAGATGGTGCCCTTGATAAAAACACTAGCCACAATGAAAGGGATGAGAGATAAGCCGTAAGCCAGAACAGGAGTAAGCAGCAAGCTGTGATTGAAGAGGATGCTAATGTGAAGTTCTGTATTCCCCACACACACACAGGCTCCAGGAAGCCCTAATATGCCCTCTCTTGTTCTGGTTTCTAAACCAAATGTGCTGGCATTTATGTAAGAAGGCTTGAGTTATGAAACCTAAGAGGATGTAATTCCTATGCAAACATTTTTCATTCACTCTTGTGGTGTTCATTCTTAATGCAGCAGCCGTTTCCTCTGTGAGCTGAAACAAGTCTTCTGTTCACAGAGGCAGCTGTAAACCTCATGTTGCAACAGCTATCAGTTACCTAAAGGAATAGTTTTAACTACCCCGTCCTGCTGCAAACGGGAAGAGATTTTGTACAGCTTTTCACCACAGAAGCCAACAAGACTGTATCAGGGTTGTGGCTTTTTTTTTTTACATACTCAGTTTTCTTTTGTGGAGGAGGAAAGGAGGGGAGATTAATTTAAAGAGTTCTCTGATAAGACAAAAATAAAGCTTGTAGGGCAACGCCTTTCCTTTTTTCTCTTTTCTTTCATCCCTGGTCTCACGTCACACAATGCCTGTAGCAAGTGCACTAACTGATCCTGCAATGCTAGCATCAGGCAGGCTGAACTCTTTCTCATATTTTCCATCAATTTCTTTAACTGATTTGCACCATTAGTTCACAGAACTCTAGAAGTCTGACTACAGGTCTGCTTGACCCCTAGTCACACTGTAAACGCAAGCACCTTACGGCAACTTGATATAAGCAGGCAATCAAACGTAGGAAAGACCACGTTTCTGAAATCCTTGTAGGCATATAACGCTCACCAATGACAGAGACTTGGGATTCTGTAATGTCTCAGTCCAGAAGAATTCAACTGCAGCAAGTGGAGTCTCAGTGATTCTGGCAGTCTCAGTAATTTCCAATGCTGAAAGCAGAGCTCTGGGTCTGTGAAGTGCCCAGTTGGTGCTGGAACCGGAGGAACGTCTCTAGTGCTGCACCCTGCTGCTTCGTAGAGATAAAACAGGCAGCCGATGAACACGTTGCTCTCTTGGTGGATATAGTGAGGAAGAATGGGACTTTCTCTAACATTCCTTAATTCACCTGATGTAATGGAGAGAATGACACACCATGCCAGCACATGTTTTTTCAAGATAGTGATTTAGATGTACAGGTTGAACTATCGTGGCAAACAAGAAAATTTATGCTATTTTTGTTGTGATGTTGAAACACACTGAAACTACTTATCAGTGTTACTGCAGCTTCAGACTTGCATCTCCCACTTAAGTCAGTGAAATGCATCCATTGCCCCTTCTAACAGGCAAGAGAATCTCAGACTGAAGAGTTACTTTCTGAAATTCATGCTTTCTTGAAAACATTCTGCATCATCAAGTTACCCTCTTCTGTTAACCCGCAAACTTCTGTCCAGACTGGACTAAAAGACGGATGCTCTCCATTTGGCTGGCTTAAAATAGTTACCAGTCTTTGCCAACTGCACAAATGATCAGCCACAAAGAAAAAGGATCTAATTAGAATATAAGAAGAGTGCTCAATTTTCTCCCCTTTTAAAAAGCATATCGCACATGCAAATAAATATGTATTTCCATGGTTACAGGATGTAGTCCTTAGTGTCGATGCCCACTAGCAAACTTTTAGCATATAGATTTAATAAAGCCACAGAATACATAGGCAGAGATTATAGATAGAAACTACTCCTGAAAAACAGGAGTCCCTGTTAAAAAAGAATTCCAAATCAGCCATGTAATGTGACAGTTTAAACTTTGTTTTATGATTAATCTTGAGCCAAAAGGAGATCACCTGAAGCCCCACCTTGCAGTTCAAATTGCCTTTCACAAAACAGTCAATTTTGCCCAGGAAACAGTAGCGGGGCATTCATTAGAAGCCTCCCTTGGCAGAGATAACAGGTTGCTCATTGAGATGCGCCTTACACGGAAGGACAGTTTCAGTAAAATACTGAGAAAATAAACTCTAGTTTAATTGTTCAGAAAATAAGCCTGGTTTTGATGCTCAAGCATTCCATTGCAGCTTGCAGCGATCACTGTGAGTGCATTTCCTCCCCTGTTGTGTTTTTGTTCACTTTCTCTACCATTTTCTCCATTAATGCCACATGTACATTTAGATAATCGGGCCTGTTTTGGCAAAAATCTCTTTATAAAGGCAGTAGCTACTGCTAGGATGTTCAAAAGGGAAGTTAAGAAGCATATTTGGAATCCCAGTTTCCAGAAAACACAAAAACTCCAAGGTGCCCTGAAACTTATGCTCCCACATTTTTAACGCCATTCCACATCCAATAGCACTTTCCCATACGCTTATAGTTTCATCAAGTTCAAGCATCTCTGTACATTTTTTCTGCTCCTTCTGAATACTTTATCCTAAGTAATTTGAGGAAATAGTCCTTTATTGTATGTATTAAAATTTAAACAAGATCGTGAGCATTCTGCATATTGCAATAGCGGCAGGTTATGCTGAAGACAGGATGGAGTCCAGAGGAGACGGAGGAGGGGACAGGGAATCTAGAGCTGTGCAAGATGCTAAGGAAGGGAAGGAGCGTGATTTAACCACTGTCATGCACCTACTCCACCTCTGATAACTTTAAGAGTTTAACAGTAGACTAAAAATCCATGTATCCGGACAGGTCCTGAAAGAAAAACTTTTCATTATCACTTGCCCCACAGTGGCACTGGTTAAAGGGTCTGCAGAACGGGACATCTGCTGTGACAACTCACCAGCCAAGAGCA
>NW_010548010.1:3456-9250 GCF_000687285.1 Phaethon lepturus | reverse complement strand
GCCCGTGGGGCCAGGCGTTTCGCCGCGGCGCCAGGAGGTTCCTCTGGCCTCGCTGCCAGCCTGCCGTGAGCGTCTTTTAGAGACCTTCCCTGGCGCCATGGCGCCGGGCACCGGAGTCCGCGGCAGCCTGCCGCGGCCACAGCGAGCCGTAGGCCAAGCGACGTTGCAGTGTCAGGCCCCAAAACGCTTTTTTCTGGTTAAAGGCGTGTTAAAGATGCCACGTTTATAGTACAGGTGAAGATGTGCCTGTGAGGACAGCATACAGAACAACGTTACTTAGGTGACGTGTTTTAGAAACAGGTGACACTGAGGATTAGACTTCATTGGCATTCCTTTCCAGCAATAATCCGCCTCTCGCATCTCTTATTATTAGAACACCTGCACCTTCATACCACATCAGTCTGCACTACGTTCCGCACCTGGTGTAGGCAAAAGGCTGGAAAAGATCAGGAGTAATGTTTCAGCCGCAAATGCACTTAAGCATATAGCATGACACCTTGTGTTCCCTTCGCTGGGCACTGTTAGAGGGAGAGCTGAAATCGTACACATCAGGGGCTGAGATCTTATTGACCGAATGGAATCTATCCAGAAACGAGATCAATTAAAATCCATTACTTGCACCCTGCAAGCTCTTCCAGGCACCTAATGCATCGCAAGAACCAGTGTTATTTTACAAACTGTGCAGGTTTGATAGGAATTCTATACGAGTTAAAATCACAAAGTGCAAACTGCATACAACAGTTCTTGCTCTCAATTATTCATTACACATTGATCACTTGAGATGTGCTTACACCTACATTCTGTTTCCAGCAGCAGCATCTAAACTTCTGCTCTTGAAAACAACCAGAACTGTAGCACTCAGCTGCAAGTTACTGGGTTAAAGCTCGATCCCAGTTAGGAAAGCTAAAGTATTTGGAGCTCATATTTTTCAGGGGCCAACTCTAATTTTAATTAGTGTTCATACCCTGAATTTTGATTTGGGATCCCCTTCACCTCTCATTGTAATTATCATGTTTTAAGTTGTATTATGCTATTGAATTAATCTACAAGGGTATCTAAGAAAAGACTCATGACTACTCTTGTACTCAGCACAAGTTTTTTATGCAAGTAAGTTACTAATACTGACCAGACCATTTTGTAGTTATCAATTTCACTTCTTAACTCCAACACTCATAAGCCTCAAACATGTAAGCAGAAGTTTGACTGAACAACTGTTAGGGGAGTGATGGACAGTGGTAGAAAAGGTGCTCACTTTCCTGAAAGCTAGAAGGTCGCAAAGTATTTTTTTTCTTTGCAGGCCTCTAAATTTATGTTAAAAGAAGATGTGCTGTCATGAAGATACAGATGTAGAAGACATATAGAAATAGCAGACATAGAACACGAATTTTATTTCCTGTTTTTCTCTCAAAACTGTCTTGGTGGTAAATGAAACATTTTTTTTTTTTAAACAAACTCACAAATACTACACTAAACAGAATGTAAAAGACTGCATATATGTAAAAATGCAGTTTCATGAAGTCATACCTCAGCATGTTCTGTGTCTGCTATTGAGCACAGCAAAGGAGGCAGCATTAGATAAGCTATACTGAAGAGAGGGAAACAGACTGGTGACTGCGTGTGGAACATCACAGAGCAAGCTACGACACAAGTAACGCCAGGTTTGAGAATACTGTGGCAATTATACTGACACATGCTAGCCTTTGATTTAAGAACCTTCCTTGATTTAGGCATCACGATTCATACGAATGGTTGGCCCTTAAGACCAAGCACGCAGGCTAGCCAAGCCCAGGTGTGAGCAGTATCCATGTCCACGTGGGTTACCGCTATACCTGATGTTCTCACTGTTTCCATGCACACCCATGTTTATGTTTAGAGGGTTATCCTATGGTTACGTTTTTCAAGCTGAGATGTTTTAGAGGTTTTTTCTGGACAATTGCTTGAGCTGTGATCCAAGTTGCCTGTCCTACTTGCAGCATTGTGGGAAGAGCAGTGAAAGCAGCCTTGGTGCTGTAGCACGTTCTCTTGTGTCTTTTCTGGAAAATTAATGAGCTGTACCCGGAGAAAAGAGGAGCTGTAACTGGCACCAGCACATGAGCATTGTAACCTGAACAAACTTCCATTTCATGATCTTGAGTGTGGATAAGACAGGCATTAAGAAAAGAGTCCAAATCAGAGCACAGTTAACTTCCGTTATAGAAAAGGCTCAAGTTTTTTAACAACTGTGGCTGGGACATTCATGACAGTTCAGACATTACTAAGTAAATGACCCAAACATGGCTTTCTGCAGCTCAGGGGGAAATAATACAAGGGCAGATCTGAACCAAATGAAATCAGTAGGGGAATTCTCAGGTCCTCAGTGCTGTCACTAATTATGTGTACTACTGAGAGGAAAGCCGTGATTTACTATTTTGAAAAAGCAGGCATATTGCACCACTGGTACATGCAAGAAGAAGTTAAAAAGAATAACTGTTCCACAGATATGAATGGTATTTAAAAAAAAAAAGGCAAGAAACCAAGCATCAAGACAAGTTATATTCTTCATCCATCAAAATGGTAGGAAAAGAGCTGAGGGCTCAGGGTGGCTTAGAATGAATCCTTGGCTCTCAGTTTTCACTCTCTCTATCACAAGTTATGTTAATAAATTAATAATTATGGAGTTTCTTGCATAGGGAAAACTGCCTAGTATGGCAACTTTGGCTTTTCATAATTTATGACAGTGTCTTGTTTAATCCCCTGCTTAAAGCTACCTGCTATGCAATAGCCTTTATCTAGGACGCATCTAATAGTACATTCCTGCCTACTGCAAGAAGATAAGGAAAAGCAGAGAGAAATCATGCAGAGAGCAAACCCCAGATGATTAACTGCCAAAGCAGACGAAGAAGAGATTAATGTTCTGGGAGGAACGGGGGCAGTGGGAGCAGTGTAGGACACCACAGACCTCCTTGGAATATGTAACCCATAGGACTCTAGCAGTGTCCTTCCCTCCCCATCACTGCATGGGCTAAGCATAAATCTATTAATGTTCAGCATGTCTATACTGCAAAGAAGAAAGCTGTTCTAGGATGGCTAGAATCAGTTTAGAGGCTCAATTTAAGTTACAGGCTCTCTGTAAGCTTTCTTGGTCTGTTAACCTGGTTTATAACTCATGGCTATGTAACCTACTATTAGTACTGAATGCTAGAAAATTATCACATCTGTCCTCAAAAATTGCTGTATCAGTTCCAAAGCTGGTTGTCCACTTGCAGTTTCAGTTTGCCCATGGGCAGATAAGGGACCTTCACTAAAGGACCTTAAAGGTGACCTCCAGTTTTGTTTGAGAGCTACTTTTACTGCATCAGCAAAAGTATTCAGAAACCAGTCTGTGAGTTTCAGAATATGGCTAGAATATGGCTCATGGTTAGAAAACGACTGAAAGGAAACAACTTCAGTAGGGTAACCAGATTACGGCTTGTTAGCTACAACAGGGCTTGCAAGCAACGCAAATGCAGTAAGCGACTGCTGCGTACCGCAGTCCTCTCTCTGCCCCATTCTAGAGCATGGCTGGTGCGCTGGGCCTCGTGCAGGGGAAATGGCCACCACGCCAGTGGGCACTCCTCAGTGAGACATGTAGGATTCTGCAGATAGCGAAGTGTGGCCTGGCCGTAGCAGCACATCTGGTCTCCACAGTCTACGGTTAGAGTCGTCGTGATGCTGGTGTTAGTTACAAGCTGTGGACATTATGGTGTGGAGAATCACATAGCTGAGGGACAAGGGGTACCGAGTATCAGAGGGTACCGGTGCTGCTGGATGTGTCTGGGGACCACCCTCCAGCAAGGGGACGGGTCATTCTGTGCAGGTACAGGCTCCCATGTTCCCAGCAGATGCAGTGTGTATGGGGATTCTCGGGATGCCTATCCATTTCCTACCTGGAAAGGAAAAGTCATTTGTTCTGAAAAGAATATGCTTCAAAACAGAGTGAGCAGAAGCTGTTACCTTGCACAACAGCAGCAAGCATCTCTGCACCGATGCACGGGAACTTCCTCCTTAGCAAGGCAGCTCTTCCCAGTTCTGGCCTGTTCGTAGCACTGAACAGACGGTACAACCTTACACTCAGAGTAAAGCAGGCTCATAAAGTAAGCACCATGTGTGAAGGGATATGTTTAAAGAAGATGGAAGGAGTAACAGGAAAAACATAGGGTCTTGGTTTGGGGAAATGTAGGCAGTGGCAGGGCTCTACCTGTTGGTGCTTAGCTGCTTTATGGCAAATATTGAATGTGAAGGTAGCGACTCCTGAGATGAGCCTCATCATCACAGAGGACCCTTTAAACAGAGAGCCTAATTCTTGTTTCCTCTGCTGCAGCTCACAGCTCCAGAGAGGCTTGCCCTGTATTGTCATGGTGATGAAGGAGTACCACATAAGTTTCACTCGTCTATACTATACTAATAAATAAACCAGGCTTGAATCCATTCTCAGGCTCTGAGGGCAAGCGGCACGGTACATCTTGTGACCATATAATTAAACTCTCTTCTTCGAAGTGAGGGCAGCCTTGTGCCTACTGAAAGCAAGCCCTGGCTTGTGCTACCTGCTAGACAGTGCCCGGGGCATGGCTTGGGAAGAGGCCAGCTGGCAGGGCCCGATCCAGGCCGGGGAGCCTGCTGACAGCTCAGCAGCAAGGACGGTCACAGGACAATACTCAAGCCTGTGCTCCGGCTCCCTCCGGTTCGCTAGTGGGAAAGCCTGCTGCTGAGCACTGGCCCCAGCTGTCCACGCCGCTTACATGTTTCCCTTCTTCCCACCTCTGCTTTGGACAACTCCGGCTCCCTTCAGGCTGCTGTGGAGCAGCGTGACCATAGTCATGATAAAACCAGTTATGCTAAAGTAGTATTAATACTGGACCTAAAAGAGGAAACTCAGGTTCTGAATTTATTAAAATACATAAAGTGCGGTGTTACCAGTACCTCAGTAATTTTAAAATCTTGTTGAATTAAACTAACAGGAAGGACTTTTGTGGGAGTAAACTGGTCTAATGATTGAAATGTAAAAAGTGCCACTATTTTCCAGCTCTGAATGTGTGCCCGCAATTTTTTTTCACCAATTAGAGCCAAAACAGAGTTCTTTGATGACAGATGTTCAGTTTCAGCTGGGAAAATCTTACTTTATTTGCTTTATCTCAAACTACAGAGACATCCTATAAAAAGTAGGCAAATAAGATTCCCAAATGTTACCGTCTGTCAGAAAGTTATGTACTCGTAATTCTTTTATAGCACAGAATACAAAGAAATAGCAGGCGAAGACATAAAAATGTCAGTGATCATGAGATGCCATAGGCAGTGCTTGGTGTTGGGATGCTGAGACGACCGGGCTTGTGCCCAGTGCGCAGCCACCCTGTGCCGGCCAGCAGCCGGGACGCCGTCCAGACCGGAGCCCCTCGTGGCTGGTAAAAAGATGCTTCCTGGGTATGTTGATTAATTTAAAACCTATTTTTGCTTTTGATTCTTAAGTGATCAGCTATCAATTTTTAACTTGCATGAATGTAAGAACTTGACTCCGTTTGCTTCCCTAGAATCAGGCATCCCCTGAGGGTTTGGTGGGGTTTTTTCCGCAAGTCTACAGCTTGCCTCAGCATAGTCATGCATCGTACTGTGAAATGGTACCATTTACAGTGGAACTGACACTGCAGCTTTGGGATTAAAAAGTCTGAAGCGTTTCATGTTGTTTCCTAGGAAACCTTAGAAAGCCTGTGTATTGGGTTTGCATGGCCAGATTTTGGTAGTGGTGGGGGGTTGCAGGGGTGGCTTCTGTGGGAAGTTGCTA
>NW_010548010.1:0-3185 GCF_000687285.1 Phaethon lepturus | reverse complement strand
GCCCATGGTAGGGCCGGCTGGGCCCCTGCAGCCATGGAGCTCCACGCTGGAGCAGATCTTCACCTGCAGCCTGGGGAGGGCCCCTTGCCGGAGCAGGGGGATGCCCGAAGGAGGCTGTGACCCTGTGGGAAGCCCTCACTGGAGCAGGCTCCTGGCAGGACCTGTGGACCCATGGAGAGAGGAGCCCACGCTGGAGCAGTCTGTTCCTGAAGGATGGCACCTCGTGGAAGGGACCCAGGCTGGAGCAGTTCATGAAGAACTGCAGCCCGTGGGAAGCACTCACGTTGGAGAGGTTTGTGGAGGACTGTCTCCCATGGGAGGGACCCCACACTGGAGCAAGGGAAGAGTGTGAGGAGTCCTCCCCCTGAGGGGGAAGGAGCAGCAGAAACAACGTGTGATGAACTGACCACAACCCCCATTCCCCGTCTGCCTGTGCTGCACAGGGGGAGGAGGGAGAGAAATCGGGAGTGAAGTTGAGCCCGGAAAGAAGGGAGGGGCAGGGGAAGGTGTTTTAAGATTTGGTCTTATTTCTCATTATCCTACTCTGATTTTGACTGGCAATAAACTAAAGTGATTTCTGCAAGTCAAGCCTGTTTTGCCCATGACGGTAATTGGTGACTGACCTCTCCCTGTCCTTATCTCGACCCATGAGCCTTTGGTTATACCTTCTCTCCCCTGCCCAGCTGAGGGCAGTGATAGAGCGGCTTTGGTGGGCACCTGGTGTCCAGCCAGGGCCAACCCACCACAGCCTGGAATCATCAAACTGTAACACAGTCTGCGGAAGAAAACATGATTTTGGACCTAGACTGGGGATCTGCCTGGGATCTCACCTAGGCCTTGGGATCACCTCTTACCTGATAGATTGATAAAAATCCAGCTCACCCTGAAAGACAGATTCTAAAATACTTAATGAGTTTTCCATCATCTGTCTTATCCCAATTGTCTGAGATGTTTGTGAATTTTAGAACATTACTAAGAAAATTACTCAAACCAAACCCCTTTCTCTACATTTGAATTTGACATTGTCCTTACCAGGTTTTATACACTGGAAAGCTTTTAGAGCTGTAACTTAATGCTCTGTAAGAAGAAATGAATCCATGAACCCATGTTAGAATGAAGGACCGGCACATTCAATCATTACAAACAAGTTCTCCAAACTTCAGTAATTTAAGCCTCCTTATCTTTTGATTAATTTGTATAAAATACATTGTTTCTTTGAGAGAGAAGTTCTTTCTATACATGGATCGAGAAGCATCGATGCAATCAACAGCACCACTGAGAAATAAATGCTCTTTTTTCTAGACTTCACTAAAAATATCCACTTTTATTATGAACCGGAATTTTGTATTTTTCACAGAATTTTCATGCAACAGAAATACAAAAAATATAAAATTTCTTAATGTTGCCTGAGCAGCAGCAACTTTGATCTTGAGCACAAACACAGTCAATCAGTGTATCACATACAACAGCGGACTCAAACTATTACTTAACACTGCAAGAACACAGATATGCTTGCATATGTACATGAAAAAAAATTTCTTTAAAGTTTATATAGCCGATTGCATTAATTATTACTTCAAATTTTTAATAGACTTGAAGAATAATATACTGGTATTATGAAACTTAAGCTTTTATGAGGAAGCTTGGCATCTATTATTCTTTCTCCACAGAAAAATTAGATTTATTTTAAAACAATTACAGCTCTATTTTAATTCCTAATATATAGGGTGGTTTTATGACCCATTTCCTCTACTTCAGTGTCATTTCAGTACTTCTTTGTGAAGAACATGAAAATAAATAAAGGAAATCTATACATTAGGTCTTCTTGGGATTCTATATAAGTAAGTTCCTTGTAGGTGTAAGCATCTTGGAATCCTCAGGAGTTTATGTACAGAAAAAAATAATACAGACTCTCTAAGCAGACCTGACTTCCGCAGTCCATGTACTTCTCTGTGATTTAGTTCTAACATTGTCTATTTAACTCAACAGTGCAGTAAGATACTTCTTCAAATATCAAAGAAAACCACTTTGATGATATATAATAGAATTCATTTGTCAGTCAGGTAATTTCGGAAGAAATACTGCAAATTTTTGGAAGGATGAGAACACAGTGCTTTTAACTCTGTTTTTAACGTAACAATCAAAGGCCGTATGGGGTTTGGATGATGATATTTCTGGCTCTCCTCTCTTTGCAAAATCCACTTTAATTAGTGGCAGTTTTAGAAAGGGAATGTGAGACGGGTATTGGCCACGGGGTGCCTTGGAAAAAATACAAACTGCAAACTATAGACATAGATACATGTAATTAGGGTTTAATAATGAAAAAAATGCAGTCATACAGTACCTTCTATCAAAATGTAAGTGCTTTACAAATGCTAATTAAACTGAGATGCAATTACCTAGTTTTACAAAGATTATTATTCTTAACTGTTTAACAGCAGCACCAAGAGCCTAACTGACCTTCTCAAGAACATATAAAAAGCAGTAAAAACCGCTATCTGTCCCTTTTCTGCCAGTGTTTCCACTTGTATCAGAAAAACATTTTCAAAGTTCATCAGCCTTTTCTTCCTCCAGTTACTTGCAATTATAATTTTATGGAAGAGAAGATCCACTCAAAGCAGTTTCAATTCCAAGTCCCTACATCTTGGCACTGACATACTGCTTTTTGCCTGTAAATTTATCAGCTTATTTGTTGTTTAGGGAGTTAAAAATCTTAAGTTAATCTTAAGTAAAATTAAGTAATCTTAATAGTTAAAATCAACTATTTTTCATAAAGTCTCTTGTCTTGTGTTTAGACATTACTTGGTTAGATACCTCGCCAGTGCTCATATACCAGCACTTTGGCGATTTCCTTGTGGTGTTAAACAGCACCATTCTTTTGAGATTTACTTCCAAGTGAACTTGGGTATCATGAAAGACGCGGAGGCAAAACACAGGCTGGGGAACTTCTCCTTCCACAACAATATAGTTCAGACATGGCTCTCCACACCGCTCCCGTAGAAATCAGGGCTGCCAGCTCGGGCAGTGCCAGGGCGAGGGCAGAGGGCCCATGCCGCAGCAGCCTCGCTCCCAGCTCCGCCTGAAGCCGCCGGGGCAGCACGGCGAAGGGACGGGGCCGCAGACCAAACCCGCCCAGGCCGGAGGGATGCAGTGCTAGCAATGGCGCTTTCCGCCGAGAAAACGCC
>NW_010548009.1:1198-29895 GCF_000687285.1 Phaethon lepturus | reverse complement strand
CCGCGGCCGAGCGCGCGGCCCGCCTGCTCCAGCACAGAGGGGCACCGCTCCTTCGGGCAGTACTGTCCTTCCCTTCTCACGGGATTTGTTACGTTTTACGCGTTCAGGTCACAAGTGCAACTTCATTTAATTGGGTTGGTGGGGGAGGATGAGGACGGGAATCAGTAACTGCGACTACCTCCCTTTCCAGACTGCGGCCGGAGGCAGCGAGGCCGGTGTGCCAGCCGCCAGCACCCCCTGCGACACCCAAGTCACCGTACGACCAGGTACCAGCCACAGCCGCTGCTGGCGTGGCCTAACCGAGTACGAGAGCCAGCACAAGCGCGTCCTCCCAAGGCAATTCTCTGCACAACTTCGCTTCCAGAGGGGTTTACAGAACTTGCCGCTGGCATTTACGTTTCAAATTTTACGGCATATATTCACTGCTTACACGAACATTGCATACGGAGTGCTCCCGGCCTGCAGGTGATGCTGCATACACAGCCGTGGAGCGCTGGGTTTTGCATCGTGAGATTATAATTCTCCATCTGTAGAGCCCTTTGCTTAAGTCTCCGCCTCAGGCTTGACTACGAAACATCACCTCCAAAAAACGTACACAGGAGTTTTCTCCCTCGTAGTCACATGGATAAGTCTCGCTGGCATAGCTGTACTGTGCGAAGTAAATAATAAAGGAACGTTGTCAGGCAAATAGCAATGCCAGCAAAAGGTTGTGGGTAGCTATGTATCCAGTTGTGGGTATAGCTTACTCTGTCCAGGGAAACGGGTTAAGTTACCGAGGCAGAGGAATGCTTGCCAGTGTGAGCTCTCTTCCAAAAGGGGTTTAACAGCACAGCTCTACTGAAATAATCACATTTTGAACGCAGGCATGTGCTTAAGTCTCTCTGTCAAAACAATTATCACAGAGAAAAAGTTTCTTGTGTTTGGTAAATTTTGAAATAAGAATGTGGCAATCTACATCCCAAGAGCCTGCTGTGATAAGTCTCTGCCCACTGGGATCTGCTGGGCAGAGGCCATTAGTTCTTTTGGGTACACTGGCAAACTGCTGAGCTTGGAGAGGCTTTCAGTCACTACCAACCTGGGATGGACGAGAGCCGGTGATCTTGTTATATGAGGCTCCACATCCCACAGCCCCGAGTCACTCAATCCCCTGACTGTCTCTTCACACAAGAATTTATCTTTTCTTCGGGTATTATACCAGTGGGAGCTGGAGGGCAGCAGGGTCGTTGCAATCCGTTTCTTTGAATACCCTGTGGGATCTCAGCTTGGCGCATTTCATTTTTTCATCCCAAAGGGGGGCTGTGTACAAAAGCAAGAGATCTGGAAAGCTTTTAGCATCGCAGGAACTGCCAGCACTGCTTCCTTTGTTTGCTTCGTGTAGCCTGATGACGTTTTTTACTATCAATTAGCTGAAACACAGAAGAGCTACACCTCTCAGTCAATTGTGGGACACGCATATTGGGGTTCAAATTCCTCTTTTTAGTCCGAGAAGCTGGGCTGACGCTTGTTGCACATCCTGTTATTCCAGTCAGCCTAGAGACAAGTGCCAGAGCTGGCACGAAAGGCATGTATCAGAGACTGAGAAAACCAAAGGTAAATTCCTCCGACTCCACGCTTGGGCTTGGTGTACCTGTTACTACATGTGTATCCTCCTCATGGCAGAAAACAAAGGCAGAAGCAGTTGCAGAGAGGGACAAAAGGGGATTGCTAATACAGAAAATTAATATTGAAAGAATCAGTACAGTAAAGATTCATAATGTTCACTCCGGGAAGACAAGGTCTTCCTTCTGGAGAATCCCCTGAAGGGAGGAAGAGTAGCAATAGATTTGAAAAAGGAAAAGAAAAAAAAAAAGAAAAAAGAAATCCAATCACATACTGTATATTTAAAAATTAAAAAGACTACCAGATGCAATTACATTCATGATTAAAAGTTCTAACCGAAGCATATTTAAATTCATTAACTTAGTCCACACTTTAGTACCTCAGGAGACCAGCTGCTCCTGGAATACAGGGCAGCAAAATACAAACTACATCTTGCTTGTATTTGATCAAAACCTTTTGGAAGTTTCAGTGATCTAGCTGTTAACATCTCTTAGGTGATAATTAGGCTCTAGGGGCAGCAAACATTGTTTGGGAGAGAAAATGCACTGTGGAAACATAAGTAGTGGAGCCTTCTGCCTTGCTGAAGAGTCAGTTATTCCACTGTATAAAAAAAGGCAGGCAAGGGCAAAACGAGGCCATTTTCACACAGAGACTCATTTCGCCTGTGTGTATCAGCAACCAGCAGATGCTCACCTCTGTGTAAACTGTTTACTTTAGGTTTTGCTCATTTCTTGCAACACATGTTTTAACTGAGCGATTTTAGCCCTTGCGCACTGCGGCTTATGAGCACAGCGCTCTGGAAAACAGACGCTGCGTGGTTTTTCCACCACTGCTTGACAGCTGTTTGGTAGCAGGTACCAGCTGGGGCTGAGCAGACGCTTCTCCCAATTCCCGTCCTTCCAAGCAGGGTCCCTGGTGCGCCCCGGCCTCCTGACAGAGCTGGTCTCTCTGCTCAGGGGGTGCTCCAGGGGCTCTGGCTGCGGGACGAGGCTTCGGGGCACTTTCGGAGGCGCTGGGGAGAGCCAGAGCCTCTCTGTGGGATGAAGCCTGCTAGCGGGGTGGATGCACAACAATATTCTCCGTCTGTCCCAGGAGGGCACTAAATTACCAGCGGAGGCACCGACTTGCCTCCTTTCTGTTAGCGCCATGGGACCTATTTCCCCGTGACTGGGCGGGAAAAGACTTAATTAACGATAACTGGGAATTTGTGTTTGTTGTTGGGTCCGACACGTATCCGTTCTTCTGAAGCCGTTCTCTGTGTGCTGTGCCTGGTTTTGGTCTGCTCCATCCTGCAAGGCAAAGCTCACCTCCCTCTGGATAAAGACCTTCCTTCTCAAGAGATCTTTTAAATAATTCTGACAGTTGTGGAGTCTTGCCTGTCCTTCCCGCACAGTCCCCCATAATCGAGCGCAAGAAACATCAAAGGACAGAGCTGCCCTTTCAGACAGACAGCTGCACGCGTGTCTGAACTGTCAGGCAGACATTTTCAGGACCCGTTTCAGGAATTTACTCCTGCGAGTTCGTTACGACCCACGGCAGGGAGCTCTGCATTATGGAAGCATCTGCTGTCCCTCGGTGCCTCTGGGAAGTTGCACCGTTCCTGAAGAGCTGTAATTCAGCTTGAAACCAGCAGATTTAGACTCCAGCTATCTGTGCCATATGAATGTTATTTCCTCACTGTCTGCAAATGTAACTGAAGGGCCCGGCGTCTTCCCACACCGCCAAGGAAGCCCTGATGATGTGCCCAGGAGCAGGAAGAGTCTCCGCTGTCTGTGGCTCCTAACCAAGCCAGCCTCGTTCATTCAGATGAAGTCGCTGGAGATGTAGCTACATCGGCAGCGAACCGTCCCGCTCAACTTTAGTTCTCCTTTGTTACTGAAGGACTGGAGAGATCTATTTTATTTTGCTTTAAAAGCCATATAAAGCAGCTGACTTCTGTTGACAAAACCTGGAAAGCCAAGAGTAATTCAGGTATCAATCAAACTCACAGCTTCAAAACGTCCCCTGTTTAAGAACTAGCCTGGAAATACCTCCCAGCTGAGGGTAGGGAGGTGAGACCTCCTGCAGGGGCTGGAGGAAGGCTCTCTTCCATGACTCATCAGCCATCTCTCCGGTGAACAAGGACATAGTGAGAGGATTAGTCAGAAAAATTGTAACTGTAACCAAAACCAAGAAGAAAACAGAGGAAAAAATAGGGAAGAGGATGGGAAATTGCACTGGTCAGAAAACACGCGACACCAACTATAAATGCTACAACTATTTGCTAGTAACTCAGCTCTAGGTATGTGACTGGACATGTTTCCATCTCATAATCAAAACTAAATGCAGTCTCAGTTCTTCATTCTGATAAGTAGTAGCTACATTTTTTCTTGTTATATATGGCACATGTATCATATATATTATACAGTGTTTCAAATGCGTAGGAAGATTCCCCTTAGTGCCACATTTGTGCAACAATCCTTAATACTGCTCCAAAGGTCAAGGAGGTACATGCTTAAGTCCATTACAATGTGAGACAGCGTTCCAGAGTGGGACCTGGAATTCAACCTGAGCTGAAGTTACTTATAGCAAAACCCAAACATATTTTATGCTGTGGATACGACTTGGGAAATAACGGGATTCTATTTTGTGAGGAATTTACATGAAATTTTGAGTGGGCCTTTCTCTTTCTAGAGCACTCAGTCACAGAGAAAAGGGAGATTATTTTCATCTAAGAGCAAAATGCCCACTGATAACATGAACAAAATTCTGTGGGTGAGACTTCTGATGGCACTTAGAGAAATCGGGTGCCAAAAGCCCCTTACGAAGAGAAATCTGCCCTGTATCATTCTCATCATCTAGGAGCCTGTAAAGGCTCCTACGGGGCTTGAGATTGGGTATTGAAGATGGCAGATTTATGAATCGCACTCCAATTTTTTAACCCACAGAACCTTCAAGACCTTTTACTACTCTCTCCCTTCATCAGAAAGTTACCGGCTATCCTTGACAACAGATAGCTCCATCTGCACTTCTACTGCTCCCCTGTGAATACATGGATTTTCTTTAAACACAGGTTCTCATCTGTCTAAGCCTTAAGGAATAGCAAAATATTCTGGGAGAAAAACTCAGAATGATCCAGATGACAGGATAGGGAGGGCAAGGAAGGAAGACAAGAAAAGAGCTTGAGATGAGTTGTGATTAAATTTGTTAAGTTTAAATTTGATTAGATTTGTTAGACTAAATTTGCAAAATTACTTAGAATATTGAACATATCAGCCTTGAGTTCACCATCAGGTCAAACTGGTTGCAAAACAAAAGGCCTTCGTTTTGAAGAGGTAAAATAAAAAATATTAGACATTTTCTCTTTTAAAACCAGTTTATGCAGGAGCAGATGTTCTGGCTGTTAATGACACGACTAATTCTCTTTTTGGTGAATATCTGGGGTGAGGTTAGCTGCGTATGCCATTATCCAAAAGGTTTATTTTTAGACCCCTATCTACTGTAATCCTACCTTTTCTTTTTCTTTATGTGGATAAGGTTTTTGCGGGTCTTACTTAAAAAACTACGTTAATTCCAAAATGAGAAACAAGAACTTTTCAAATTATTACCGTTAATATGGAGGAATTACAAATAAACCTGGCCTTGATGCAGGCTGAACGCTGAACACCTCAGAGGTCAGTTGTCACTTTTAGTTCGCTAAACATGCCTGTGCTCTGATGGAGAATTGCCGTTGTTACATATGTTTTTCTGGGCACCAGCGCTGAGCTCTCCTGTTCCGTCTGCCTTCCCGTGCTTGGCCTGCTGCACTCATCCTAAACTCTTCGAGTCACTGTCGGTTTGCCTGACTCTTAAGTCACAACTACTCCATACACTCCTCTGCCAAATTTTCATTCCATAGTGACACGATCCAAAGCTCACTGAACTCAAAGGAAAGATCAGCACCGGCTCCTAGCGATTTTGGATCATGCTTCACCTGCCTGCCTGCCAGATGCCTTCCTCGAAGACAAAGCAAACGCTGCGTATGAGCTCTCTACTGCAAGAGCGACAACTGCTAGGGGAGGACATGTGAGGAAACACGTGGGAAGCTTGAGGAGCCACGGGGAGGGATAGACTGCTGAGGACGCAAGGCTGGAGACACGCTTTTGGAAGGAGGGACGCCCCTGAGTGACTGTGGCCCATGAAGGACTCACGCCAGGGCAGGGACTCTCCTGAGGGACTGCAGCCTGCCGGTGAGCCATGCTGGAGCTGCGACAGCGAGAAGAGCAGAACAGAAGAGAAAACCAGCAAGAACTGTGGAAGAGGGGCAGACAGAAACAATTACACCATTACACATTACAACAATCACACACGATCCTGCCATTCGTGCCCAAATCCTAATTTAAAAGAGTAATCTCTAGGTAAAGAAGGAACTTGTATCTCCATGTTGTTTCAATGCTGGGCCTTTCTCAGAAAGGGACAACTAGGACCCCAACGGTGATATCACCTTCCTGCAAAAAGGGCAGATATGTTCTACTGGGGACGTGTGGACCCTTCCCAATTCATGTTCAAAGAAAGAGCTTTTGAAAACTATCATCTGGAGCTGCTTTGCTTTCTGTGCCTGCACCAGTTCTCTTTGGCTATGCCTACACCATCAGATCCAGGAACTCTTATCCAGGTGGGATAACCAGTTTGTCTTGATGTCCAGGGGTGCCCCAGCCACCCAGTGCTGTGATTTCAATGGGGGCTGCTCCAGGCGGGCACCTTGTTAGCATGCCAGAGGGATCAGGGTATGAGGGACTGCCACAAACCACACATATTCCACATCTTAGATAGAAGCAGAGTGACCCGCATCCTTTGGAAGGACAATTTGTGGAAAATGTGATTGTCAAGCCTTGTTTAGAGAGCCAAATACTCTTTTCTCCACAGAATTATGACTTATTTGCCATTATCACAATGTCAACCTTCTGTGCCCAGTTTGTCACCTGGGATTCTGCTGATCTCATTGCCTTCAGCAGAAACACTGAGGACTCCCAAGCGTTCAACAGCAGCCAAGAAAACTAAATGCTTCTCCCTTACTAATTCACTAAGAAGCTAAAAAGGTAGAAAATAAAAAGCCTTAGTAGAAAGTTGGGGCCTCTTACTTCAGTCACTGCTCTGCCATGAAAACACCAGAGTCTCTCAGTTCATTCATGTGGCATCTACTGACCCTGAATTCCCTCCTGTCCACACGTACACGCAAAGCGGGTTTTATACTGGTTGTGGATGAAGGTTATAAAAGCCAAAAGATTTATGAATTGCCAGATTCATGCACTCAGAAAACTTGACTCAGGCCCCTGGAAAACCACTGGACCAGCTGAAAAATTCCACCGCATTAAGCTGACCTTATTCTGCTTAACTCCAAGTATTCTGGCAGTGGGGCCCAGGATCCTTCCAGCTCCAAGTCATTCGCTCTAGTAACTACACGAAAGCTGCAGGAGGTGTCCTCTGCCAAACCTCCTCCTCTCACAGCACTGATGCCTCTGTTCATCAGCAAGCAGTCATGATTTCTGTTAGTTGTGGCCCAGTTCTGGTCTATTTTAGGATTTCTAGAAGCTCTTAAAAATGAATATCCTCTCACTCTCTCCTCCTAGAATCTAATTTATCACTCTGCCTCCTGCAGTTACACTTCTCTCTCTCATACCTGGCAATTGCTTTCCTGTGATATAAATTTTGGACGAACCTAAGGGGTTGTAAGCACATGGGTGCAGTGCACCAAACTACAAAGTGACAGAGAAAGATTTAAGCAATGGGGACTGCTAGGCAAGGGGGAATTGTGCTAATTAAAAGGAAAGGGAACAGTAAATAGCCAGAGACAAAATGGGAAGATCCTCAAGCAGGAGCACCCCGGCAGTGGAGAAGCTCTTTGTGATCTGTCCTGCTCACAGTGCAGCTCTCCTCTGAAACGGGGCGATGAAATGCATCTATTTTCTAAGAGATTCACTCTCCAAGCGTATTCAGTGTTGTGTCTGCTGACTTCAGGTATTCTTAGCACATTTTTATAACCGTTCGCACTACAGTCACCACATAACTACAACATGCCAGCTGAACTCAACTTTGTCTTGTGTCTCATAAACAGAACTACCATATGAAGTTTGATAAGCAGGTTCTGTCCCAAATGGCACTTGGTTAGCCACACGGTGCTGCAAAGATGAAAACAGTGCATTTAGAGAGCTTGCACATATGAAATAAGGGAAATATTTTGGCTTACAGAATCTGCATGATAAGGAATGATACTTAAGACAGTGTGGCTTGATGATCAAATACCAGGCTGTAGGGCCAACATAAGAAGTTCTCATGGACCCACTCTTGACTGCTAATCTCATTTATAGGTATTTTTAAATGTAAGCAAGGGCTAACTGCAAATAAGATATGGAACTAAGAATAGGTGTCTGGAAAGGGAGGTGGTTCAGGAGGAAAGCAAGCTTTCCAAAACCGTTGGGCTAATCAGACAGTAACTAAAGTTACTGAACTCTTACCATATGAACAGCTCAGCTTTACACTAAAATATCACTTCACCTGTGTGCATGGGTATGAGTGTGCACGCTCAAGAAGGAACTCAGAAAGCCTCTTCCACGGCAGCTGCTTCTCAGGCTGAACTCTAGAAAATTAAATTAATCTCTCTCCTAGTCTAACAGGGGCTTTTCCTCACAAGTGGCACTAGTCTTGATACACTGACAACCCACTGGTTCAAAAAGTCAAGGAACACAATTGCTCATGGGACTGTCATTTGGTATAAAGCATTTGTACACTGTGAAACACAACCGATCACCGACCCGCTCTGCCTCCAAGCACTATGGCACATCCCCTGCTACGATCAAGAAATGTGTAGTACAGGTCAAGAAAGGGCCAGAGGTAGCCGCTGAATGCCACTGCTCCTGAATCTGCCTTATGCCTAGCAGTAAATGGCAATAGTACAAAAGCTGGCTTAAGTTTACAGGCTGTCAGCAGCTCCTGTGGGCCAATAAAGCACCAGGGGATCAGCGGTAGCGGGTAGGGAAACCCCCTCCGATTCCCTTAACACGGGGGAGCCACAATAAAGACTCCAGGATGCAACAGGGTTTCCCTCTGCTGAGATGATCATTCGGTGATCAATCGTACTGCTGTAAGACCCCGACCGAGTACCAACGCAGCTCAAAGTTATCACCACAAGACCTCCGTGTCTGTCTGGAAAGGCAGCGGAAGGTACAGGCTGTATCATCTACCCAGTGCTGAAACACCGCAAATGCCTACCAGACCGATTGTACCACCAAACACCACCGAGCATCCCATCTCATGCACAGCTCCCTGTCGTGCTTTCAGACAGTCAATATTCCTTCTGCTTTTCGTGCACATTCACACACAAAAAGCAAACAAACAAAGCCAAATTTTCCCTGTTTCTCATCTCATTACTGAAATTTTCCTTGCAGCTCACTAATTTTGTTCTCTCTCAGGTATGAGCACTCCCAGCAGCAAGTTTCCAGCAGCAAATTAGGCAAGCTAAATTACTGGAAGTTTACCAAAGGAAAAGGAAATAAAGACCTCAAACACCTTGTGGACTTTTCTCTCCCTCAGATCGGTAGCTTGTTTATTCTAATAATAATAAAGCAGCAGAAGGATGTAATTAATGTCAAGCACAATTCATTCCTGTTACTTTGAGGTACTAAAATCAAAACCAGAAATCCTGACTTTGAAGCAACGCACACACAAAAACACAAGAAAACTTTTACATGTACAATTTTCTAATTTAAGAACATCCATGTGCAATGTGAGCTGCTCAGCAAATTGAGCCAGGAAATACATTAACTGGAAGCTAATTTAGGGCAGAACTATTTTACCTCATGCTTGAAACTGTTCCACGAGGTTATTTCACTGCAGAAAGGCAGAACATTTTGGAGAGCAGAATGAAAGCACTAAGGGGAAGAGAGAAGGGAGGAGATTTTGAACTGCAGGATTTTGGCTAAAATGGAAAGGAAGCTATTTCTGGTGAAGTGGACTCTCCCTGACACCCGATTAATGGATAAATAGTGTACGAAAAATGTCTCCATCCCAAAGCAGACCCAATTATGTTCTGCACTAACTGAAACACATGGGAACATTTCAGTATAAACAAAAACTGCACTGTATGAGCTTTTTTCTATGAGCTTTCCAGTTCATTTAACCCTTGCTATGGTGCACATTAAGTACAGCCTGAGATTACTGGTATAACACTCCACTGAGTATTTTTTGGCTCAGATAATGCAGCAGTAACTCCCAGCTTTTGTACTGATAAACTGGAAGCCTACGTGCATTCCAAACCACTGTGGGCCCTCTTCTTTATGCCAAATCTTTCAGCTGAAGGACGTGCATGTTACAGTGGGCTTCCTGAGAGCACCCATGTTGAACAAAAGCCAATTTTTTGAACAGAAGAATGACAACCCTTTAAAACCATCTGTGAGAAAGATTATCCTAAATGTTACTCATGGGAGCTTAGGCTCTTATATTACCTGGCTGCTTTTGCAAATGCTGCCACTGAATAATCCCCAGTTTTTGCTGCCTCCTTCTCCTGCCTGTGCCCTTGTCCTCCTTTATGCTGGGATTCCAGAATCGCTTTTTCTTTGTTGCAACAGTGAATACCAGTGGTCGTGGTGAATCACTACAACCCAAACCTTCGCTAAAGTCCATGCACCTCCGGGGTTCCAGAGCAGCCCAACCTGACCGGGCAATGCGGCGAGACAGCCTGCTTTTTGGCTTGCCCTTCCACCTTCCTGCTTTCCCTGTCGAGATCTGCCCTGCTGAGATGGTCAGCTGCAGCATCACTTTTTTGTCAGGTAGATGAGGAGCTATCAAGATTTGGACCATTTTCTTATGTTAGCTAGTCTCCTTATGCTGCAGTAATAATGTTTACTATGTCAACTAGTTGACTTTTCTCTTTTGAGAGCACACTGACATTAAATTAATAAATGTACCTCCAAACTCCTGACTGCAAACTATCCTCCTGACTGCTGGAACAAGCAAACACCAGCAGCTTGGACATAGCTGTAATGAAAAGCTTCGTTTCTGTATTTTCATATCGTGCGTGTAGCAGGAAAGAAGCTTCCCCAATCAAAGTGGAAGGTCCTCCTGCCATGGAAAACAAGGGGAGATACTTCCCCAAGTCAATGCCACAGTGTCAAGTGACAGGATGCACACTGATTTTCATTTTCTGACCAAATCTCGGCGAAACCACGAACTTATTCATCTCACTGTCATTCGCAGAAAGTAAAACCACAAGAGACTATTGCAATTTTGACTTCTGAATTACAAGGGGCCGTTGGGCTTCAATGACTTAATTTTTCTTTGAATTCTTGAAATAAACTTATTTCAATTTAACAGTTGTCATCAATGCTCAACCCGGTACAACCCAGTGAATTTTGTACTACTTTTAGTCTGAATTTGTCTAGGTTATCTTTCTTTTGTCTATTAGTCTACTGCCAACTTGCTGTTCCCCTTACAGACTGAAAATCAATGGCCCTTTAAACTTAAGCTTGAACCCAACAGACTGTGCTCTGCTGTTTTTCTCTTGAGGCCTGGTTTCCAGACTTTTTATCTTTCATGTAGTTTTTCAATGAATCCTCCCCTATTTATTTGCTGCCTTCTCCAACTGTGGGCACCAGCATTGAGCAGGTTGAATGCTAGACTTGGAGCTGCAGGAGGTACAGTCACAACTCCTGGGTGGATACCTTTTGTGTACCTATAGTACAGCTTACACAGGAGGATCCCAGCAGCAAATCCCACTAACATCCCCTGTGCTGCTTCGGATGTTGTTACGATGAGCCTCATGCTCCTGTGTTTGGGACATAGATAGTATTCATAAACTGATCCCATCTCAGGGAACCGACTGACTTTCTCAAAAAGAGTATAAATGAAGAAAGAGTATAAATGAAGTAACCATAAAGATGAAAATACTGACAGGGATATTCTGGACAAATTTCACATCCTGTAACACTGAGAAACAAGGACCTGAAATTGCTCAGGACTGAAAATGAGATGCTACAGCATTTGGTTTCTGGATCAGGAGTTCAAATCAGGTGGAGGAGGCTAATGAACAAAACCTCATTATCATCTAGCAGCCACTAACGAGTGTCAATACCTAAATGAATACAGGACTTTGCTGACTGGCAGCTCCTGTTTTAGCGAGAGCTGTCTTTGTAAAAAGGTCTGGAAAGTAGAGTCAAAATTCTGAAACCAAATAATCCTGGGGTACAAAATGACTTGCAGGATGGCAAGTGAGGGGCAGCGACTTTACTTCTAGGTCACGTGCTTATAACGAGACTGGAAAAACAGTAGTGGGAAGCAGTTATTGTTTAGTAGCCTGTGGGCAAGTCATTTAGTGCTTCAGTCCAGAGGGCAAATATCCAGGATGATGACCGCAAGCGGCAGCTTCAGCAAAAGTGACAGAGGGTAGATATGCCCAGCTCTCCACACTGGAGTCAGCGGGGAGGCTCAGCAGTGGTACCTCCCAAGGAAACCTGTGGCACAGCTGCTGGTGCTGCTCCAAGCCTGGAAGTCCAGAAGTCCACAGGCCTTTCAGGGTTTTGCAACGATCAGCTTCAATGATTTTCATTTGACTGGCTGGGAGGAGGGGAGGGTAGCGTGTAACTGTCCTCTAAGCAACAGTGTCATGAAGTATTCTTACTTTTAAAGAGGACTTTCATTCCATAAATCAATGTCTTTTTCAAGGATCCGTGACACAAATGAGGAGGGTGCCCATTCTCCCTCCATCAGTTTGGACTGCTTTGACAGTGCTGTGACACAGGGCAACTCCCCTTCCCTCTCCCTCTGGGTGCTCTACCCTCCCTGTTCGACTGCCTGAGAGGTTTTCACCCTTTTTTCCCCCGACATGTTTTCCTCTTTGGCTATTTTTACTTTCCTATGTAAAGCACAAGCCCAGTAATATTCAAGAAGATGACAACTGTCAGACCCACAGCGTTCAAGTCAGCTAAAACCTTGATGAAATGATTTTGCTTGTCCCTGATCTCCACTGCTGTCAGTTCTGGTGCTTTCTCACACAGTCTGAGATTCACTTTCAAACGTGTCATCTTGGCTGAGGCAGGCTCTTTGGCCTCAGAACGACACCCAGCCACCTTACATCCTTAAATCCTCGCACCCAGGAGCAAACCTGCTGCTCCGGAAAAGCTTGCTTGGTTTGCAGACAGAAGGGCTGGCTGCCTACTCCACCTAAGTCCCACGAACACCCTCTGCGCTAGGGTTAGCGGAGGAAGGGACCGTGCGCTTCATGGATGGCCGCTGGCAGCAGTTACAGACCAAGAGAAAGAAATTCAGCAGAATTCCTGGGCAGAGGAGCCCCAGCAGGAAGCATGTGGGTGAGCGTTGCAGAATTTGCAGGAGAGGATGGAAACCGGAGGGACAGCATATGCAGCCCGTGTAACTGCCGGAGCACTGGGACAGGCTTGGGAAGAGGAGAACTTTTTCTACACATTAAAAATGTGGTAAGAATCTTCTCATAACTCTTTTTCCACACTCCTTAGTTTAACTTTCCTTGATGACCTTCCCCACTCCTCCTGAGGCGTGGTGTAAATCACAGACATAAAATTACACGCAGCTCTGTGTGAGCAAGCATTTCTCTACCGCAAGTCCAACTTGCTCCCTAGGTAACGGGAGATATTAAGAAGTTAAATCCTTCAAAGTACTGTTGCGAACAGCAGCACTTGACATGATGACCTGAGACCGGAATAATCTTGGACTCTGATCTAGTTAAACATCCTTGTCTAATAACCGCCTCAGGCTTTCAGACTGCAAGAACGGGAAAATAAAGCAGCGTCACAATACAAAAAATCTTACTCATGACATTCCTGGCTACGAACCTGCTCACCTTGAGCTGCCAGGTCAAACAGGCAGGTAGGAGAAGCTGGGGGCATTGATGGCCAGGCAGGAATTCAGGCTGCAGTTCAGCTCTGAACGAGACCAATGCTCTCGGCACTCTTGTTTCAGCCCGTTACACCCGCTGTGTAAAGTGTGCTTCGCTGCTGCCTGGGGCGGGCCTCAGTGATGGCGGGAGCCGGGCCCTTTGTCTTGGGCCTGCCAGGCTTCACGTCTACGCTCACCGCCTGTTTCTGAGAAGAATTTAGGTGAATTTCTCTGGAGTACGCACAGGAAATCCCTGGATGGTGACGCCTGGAAATGGGGTCAGGAAAGGCTGTTGTCTGCAGGGCTGGGAGCGCACAGCGCTTTCTGGAAGCAGCGTGCTGCCGGCACGTTTGTGGAGGGAACTGCAGGACGAGCGAGAGCCTCCAAGCAGAGCTATGTTACACATCAAATGACCCCTAGAGAGCACGAGAAAGCTTAAGAGCAGCAGTTCTTAAATAAATAATAAAAAATAAGAAATCTGGAGTAAACGAGTAAATAAACTGAGGCCATGCTCAAGGACAGAAAAAATATTCATGGCAACAGGCCGTGTTTCCCATCGGTGGCGGCCGTCTCTCCCAGGCCGCTCTGCCTTTCAGTGCCGCGGCGCTTCTTCCTCTTTAAAATGCCATTTCAGCGGATTAGCCTTTTGATAGCCGCTGCCAGCCCTGCCAGCCTCGCTTAGTATCTGCCTTGCTGTCAGACAGAGATCTGCAGAACTGGAAAGCAACACGGGACCAGACACATGCCACCCCACTGCTGGAGCAGACACGTGCCACCCCACCACACTCCTGGGCCCCTCAGAGGGGCAGACCCCTGGACAGCCCTTTCGTCTTGCCCAGCGTACAGTGCAGTGCCATGTCAACCGCCGGGATAGGATGGAAAAATTAGAGCTTCGGAGGTTCATTTACTGCATGACAGGTGTAATATTCAGAGTCATTAAGAGACCTTTCTTTTGCTTTTCAACAGTGGCAGCAGTTCAAAAAGACCCTCCAAAATTCGTCCGAAGAGCTGCAACTACACACCCCCCGTCCTGGACGGGATCCAGAAATGTCAGCAACAGCCTGAGGGTTAAGTCCTCTCCCTTCTTATTGAAAACAATAGTCTAAAGCTCATGATGAAACTCTTTGTTCCATATCCTCTACAGTGAGGCTGAATGAGACCCCAGGGCATCCCACAGTGATAATCCAGCCTCATGTAACTTGCCTGAGGGTCTGTGAATTAACATTTGCAGTGACTGGGTAGGTAAAAACTTTCCTCACAGCCATTTTTTGGCACTGCAACACCCATCAGAGCCTCGAGTATTCCTACAGTGGCCACATATTGTGTAATGTTTATTATGGCCTTTTACTCTGTGTGCAGACTTTGGTATATATCCAGTATACAATTCCTCCTACTCCTTCCATGTTTTTCTGGTCTTCTGTCAATTAACTTTCTTATAGATACACATCCCACTTCAAAGCACATTTTTAATGGAGAAAAAACAATATTCCTAACAAGTTTTTAGTCAATAATGGGCATGAACAACCACCTCCTCAACAAAACCCAAGAACCTTAATGTAGTTGATTTAATTTCTTGTGACACACTTGCAGATTCTGTAACTTTGCCTCTGGCACTGGCATCCAGCCACAGCGGTGAGTCATTGACAATTCAATTTCAAGGGTTAAATTTACACGTTTTACATAATGAGTACACACATTTTTCAGTTCCTACTAATTAAATTCATTGAGTCTTCTGTGACTGCACTATCACTATGTAAATGGAGGCAACCTACCATTGTTGAGAGAGGTGCAAGGCGACCGGGTCCAACCCTCTCCCTCTCAGTCAGTCACTCTGCGGAACACAGCCAGGCCTTTGCAGGGCTGTGGAGATGACCCAGACAATACAGCATGTATTTCTGGACCTCTGAGAGGGGGGAAAGTATAAAGGCTGGAAAAATAATAGTATCTTTCAGATCTGTCAGGGACCAGGACCGTCTCCATGCAAACTAGGAAGCGTCAGGACTTCACTATTTGCCACTTGCTGATTACATCTAAAAGTGCTCATTAAAATAAAATTTCCTACTTTAGTTTCTGTTGCTTGTCTTCAGCGAAATCTTGCGCTCGGAAATTGCCAGAAAATGCACAGGCCTGCCTCCCAACATCTGCACATTTCTAAATTCCTCCTGCAAAAGGTTCTCTTCCCTAAGTGTCCTGGCTCCTGAGGAACAGAAGGTTCTGAAAAGGCATTAAAATGCAGCAAGCTCTGGGAAGGAGTGGTTTGGAGGTATTTCTCCTGAGAGTGGCAAAAAAATGCAGCCTAAACCGAAGGCATACTTGTAGCATACCGATAGAAGGAAAACACTGCAAGCTTTCAGGGGAGATACAATGCCTCTGCCTGTCTTTGTACACCTATCACTATATACCCTGATCTTGATTGGCATCCTGCCTCTGTTGTAATTTAAACAAGCAGATATATACGTATCTTTAAATTCACTGAGCCCTCTCTTGACAGCCACAGTTCTCTGGAACTCCTGTGTGAAGGGAAACGTCAAGTGACCTTGCCTTGCTCCTTGCAGTCCTGGGCAGATTTGCTGTTCCAAGGCTGCTCCGATGCCCCTGCTAACCTTTCGCTTGCCTCTCAGCTGCGTTCAGGGAGGTGCTGGCAGAGCTGGGAAGCAGCAGGAGGGAGACAAAGCCCAGCGTGGCACAGCAGCACTGCGTACAATGTGCGTCAGGGGGCTGCCCGGGAGAACCCGAGCCTCCTCTGTAGGGAGCATCCCTACTTGCAGCCAATGGTTAGTGAAAACAAAATATAAAAGGTACTTCTTAACTGGTCTTCTTGGACTCCGAATGGCCACTAATTAATTGTGCCTCCTTGCTAACCTCTTCCCCAGACGGCTTTCAAGGTGTATTTCTGTACCTCTGATACATGTATAATACTGACTGAGGAAATAATGATCTTACCTTTAAAGTGATGAAGAAGAAAGCATCGCACAGGGATATCAAAGCCACCGAAAGACAAATCCAGGTCAAACGAGAAAAGGCAAAGAGAAAGAGAGAGAAAAAACACAGTTAGATTTGTATTTCACTGTGAGCATGCCAGCTAAACAGGAAAAAAAAAGCCATTTTAATTCAATTTAGTTTGCTTTCTCCACGCAAATTATGAAGTAAAAACAATGGAGCAAATGGAACAGTGACACAAAGTGCTTTTGTCAGTGGATAAAGATTTCAAAGATTTATGCAAGTAATTTTTCACCAGCATTCTTTCGTGACACTGATTTGCTGTCATCAAAGGAGTAACAGGAAGGTCTTTTATGTATTATGAAATTTAACAGAGACACACACCATTCCACTTTTGAACGCTAATTAATGGATGCAGATATAGAGAAAAGGTAGGGTACGTATCAATATATCTGTCTGCACACACTTAACGATATTAACCCCTTGGCAAAACTCCAGTTTTCGGTGGTACCAGCCCAGCCCACTGTATTTGCCATGTTATCATAAAGCCTCGGGCGCAGTTTTACCATCCGGTCACTTTTCTCTATATTCCGGCACTCAACCAAGGAAAATGCTTTGGAGACCTGTTAAAGCTAAAGCAAAAATCCATAAAACAAACATAAGTTTGGTGCAATGAAGGGCTAAAAAGGAGGGGGAATAATTACGTGCAAGAAAAGAAACAAAGATTGTTGTAAAGTCAGAAATTCTGCGAGTTTCCTGGGGAATTTATCAGAGAGACTGAAAGATTTCTAGTGCTACTGAAGGAAGCAAGCAGGAGGCTCAAGTCCTTTAACTGTCTCTTCATTAGTGCTCCAGCACTGTGGTAAAAGGTTTGACATAAGTGTCTGTGAATAAAGGAAAAAACCCAAGCAAACGAGAAATTCTCTCATGTTGCCTTCCCCCTCCTCCATGCCTGCATACAGGTTTCATGAATTTGGCATGATGTGTTTGAATTATTTTTATAATGCCTTCCATTTCCACTGATGATAAAATTACAACCATAATTTTAATTTTTTTTTTAATATTAAGAGGAACCTTTTTCAGGAGTTGCAAGATCAAGTTTGCGTTTATATGAAAAACTTTAACAAAATGGTGTCATAAGATATCTCTTTTTTTTTTCTACCTGAGCTCCAATGCCTGACCCTAAATGGCACACACGTAAAGCGATGTTCTTCCACAGGTATTAAGATCGTAATGTAAGAAAAAAAGATCACAGACGGATACAGAAAGCAACTGTACTGTGCTGGGGTAGTACAGCAAATGTTTCTGCCGTGGCGGATGAAGATAGGCACTCACTCTGTTCATCGCAGCCTTGCAGGAACGTGTTAACCCGGCACCCGCTCCAGCTCGGCCGGGGCCACGATTGCTCAGGGCTGCCTCCAAGCAGATTAGCCCTACTGATGGCAACACGCTGCTGCCCGGGCATCTCTGCGCTGGCTCCAGTTATCTGTGATATCAATGAGCTGGGAAACTCCTCTCTTCCCCCAGGGCAGAGCCGGGTGCTGGGAAAGCGGCGCTCTAGCCACGAAACACGCGTGGAGACAGGCAGCAGACAAGTTTCAGCTACGACGCTCGCTCTCACTCATCGTGAGGCTATGACGAAAATAAGGGCCTCCTGCCAAAGCACTTCTGCCAGAGTATTCTTCCATCCACTTTTTTTTCTGTTTATGCAAAAAGACAGGGAAGAAATGAAATCCTGGATAAAGCCACTCTGCTGAAGGACCCAACAGGGTGGAGAGACCATAGCTCTAAATAAATTCCAGTTATGATCTCACTCCTCAATAACTTTGGAGCAAAGAGAAATGCGCAAGGGCACGTGTAACGAGACATGTGTTCCACTGTGTTCACATGGTCACAAAAGTAACTGGGAACATGAACTGCCTCTGACACTCACCCCAGAACCTGTAGAGGCTGCCAGTTACTGTGTCGGTACTCATCAAGGTAGTATGATACGGATAAGGGTAAGGAAAGCAGTGAGAATGGAGGCAAGTGGTTCAAAAAAACCTGGTAAGTGGAAAAGCGAGCTCTGTAAGGCAGAAGAACCCAAAGGATCTGGAGTTTGGGCAGAGAGTTGGTCTGAGGGCTCTTCCCTCCCACTGAGATCTGCCCCCAGATTTCTTGTCTCTGGGTTGGGGGCAAAACTGCTGGTTCCCCTGGTCCTCTGAAAGCGACAGGGAGTTTTGCAAGAACTTCTTCTACAAGATTATTTATCTTTTCTTCTGGCTCAACAGGGCCCTGTAGCTCCATTTCCCCATGGAGAGCTGGAACGAACGATAAGGCACATGTCCTGCTGCTGCGGGGGACTGGAACGCTGCGCAGAAATCAAGGAAATTTACTCTCCGAATCTCTCCGACACTCTGATGCCCGGAGGTGCGATATTAAGGCTGCACCACACAATCAGCAGAAGAAGAGTCCTGCCCAGCTAACTCCAGAGAAAGATACCCTTTTCTAGGTGAACACGCAATGCTTTGCCTCTTACCGGTTTGGCTTTCAATTGTGGGAATACTGCACTATCGAAAGATTAAACACAAAGGCAAAATGGAACTACTGGTCTTTATTCCTGTGACAAATGCTCGGGAAGGATGAGACACGGTGGCAGCTGAGACCTGCCGCTGTGACCACTCCTGCTGCCCGTGTCCCCACCACATACAGCTTCCTCTGGCCGCTGCCCGCCTCGCGATGATGGCTGGGAGAGGCCAGAGGAGACGGGGAAGCCGGGAGCCCTCGGACAGGCACGCTGCGCTCACAGCATCCTTGCTGCTGTTCTGGAGGCCGCCCCTACAAGCTGTACATGAGTAGCTGAGCTCTAGGAAACGGGTGATCCTTGCCACGACGGAGTTGAGTTCAGGCTATTTCAAGCATCGTCACTGCGTAAGTCCGGTCCTGCCACACCAGCCAGCGCAGGTATTTATACCGCGGCTTTGAACTCAAACGACTGTAGCATGACCCTGAAGATGGCTGAGGTATCAGAGGGACTTCTAACTTTTTTTTTAAACTTGAATGGCACAGTACTGAAGGAAATATGTTCTGTTACTAGAGATGAACTGAAGATAACGTTTGTATGGAACTGGACATGCGCTCTGTCTTCAGTGCTTGCTCTTAAACAAAGAAGCACTGCTCTCTGTCTGCTGCACTTCGCTCCCCACTGAGCCCAGGGCAGATTCCAGTCATTCCAAACCTAAAGACAGTTTTAAGGGTCGAAGATGCAAGCACATCAAAACTCCGATTTTCTCTAAATTTATTTCCTTTGACCCCATACTGATGGGCACAGTGTCTCCTATCAGCAAAAATAAGAGCATCACCTAGTAAATCTCTTTCCAGGGGTCAACATGAGAGCACAGAACAATTGTCTAGGGAGAGCAAGATTATTTGCTTAATTCAAACCCACTTTTTTCTCATTAGCTGGCAGAGAAAGGGAAGGGAGTAGAAAAATCAATAAATATAATAACTTTAATAATAATCACATAGGGAAAAGTTGAAATGAAGTTAAATAAATGAAGTTTAAGAGTGATTTTTAATTACAGGGGCTTTCATTTCACTTTTTAAACGGATCTTAAAACCCCTGCCCTTGGAAACCTCACTGTATTTATGAAATAATGAATAATTCAACACAGCTGCAGTTGACACTTTACACACCACTGATGGTAATAGCATTGCTGCGATCAATCTGCAGAATGCCTTTCTTTAAAGTTCCCACATCTGGCTGTTAATACGGCTCCAAATCACAACGCCTTTTGCAGTCCCTCATTTTGTGAAGAGATGCACGCAAGCAGAACTGAACTGCTTCCTAAGCTTCTGCGTGCTAGCTTACGAAGGCTGGATTGCTCCATGCGACATCTCATTCAGGGCTGGAATTGGAAGCATGAAAGAGTGGTCTTGGAAATTCCAGCAGGATGGTATCCTGGCTGTTAGCCTTGGGCAGGGAGAGGAGAACGCTCAAGAACGTGCCTGCAGGAGAAGAGCGCTTAAGATGTGCCCTGGCATGCCAGCTGAACAAGTGCGAGGTTTGTCTCTCCGAGGACAATAATTTCTTTTCTTGGAATCTTACAAATGGCAAATTGTTCTTAAGATCTGAACAGGAGAGTAAAGCAAGAGAAACTGCCTCCTCATTTCCCATACAAGAAGTCTGCCCCGGCCCCCTTCCCTGGCATACCCCTGCACCATCAGGGCACTGAAGTACTGCTTGTTTGCATTCAGCAAGGAGAAAGCTACATATAGCTGAAGCAAGCTCCTCACAGGGTGGTGGGATCGTCAGCAAAGCACCAGGGATGTACAAATCCATATGCATAAAAGAAATGAAAAAACTACCATTAAACAACAACAACAACAACAACAACGCAACCTCCAAAAACCAAACAACAAAGACATTCAAACTTCAGAAGGAAGTTTTCCAGTGAATGACAGAGCTGCCACTACGTTTCGTGACAGTGACACAGGACGCGGCTTTAAACTTCTGCCTTAATCAGAGCAGAGCAATGACTTGAGAGGCTATCATCTGCACTTCATGCTATTGTTTTTAAGGAACTGCAAAATTATTAAGAAATTGTGTTATGTAACGTATGAATCCAGTTTTTCAGACAGTGGACTCTTAACTATGTGGGAATACATTCAGGGGACAAAGTCAAGCCACTTAAATCATTTATGCACATCAATTTGTGGACATTTGAATCTATGGACATTTGGAAACCCAAATGTACACATGATGCAGACGGTGCTCTGTGAACAGCCATGCGGTTGAATAACTTCATTCACATGCTTTGTTCCACTAGCCATTAAATGTACAAAATATTCTCATTCATTTTGACTGGCAGGATTGGGGTGCCGCGACGCAGACATGGAGGGAAATAGAGTGCGATTGTAATTCCTGGGGTTCAGAAAACTACTCACAGCTTATTAGCAAAATCTGTGTTTTTCTTCTCATTCTCCTTTGAAATGATGCTTGACTCTAAAAGGTTGTTTTCCATGCAGAAGTGCCAGAAGCTGTGCTGTCTGTACGTATATCATTTTGCGAGTCCCTTCCAAAACCACATCCCGCAAGTACCACGTGAGGAGGAGTTCAGATTTCTTTCAGATCCCACTTGTGGGAAATCCCACAAGTCTTCAGTTCTGCTCAGATTTGGTCACTCATTCCTTTCAACTCACTTTCCTGACAACTAAACAGAAAGACCCTTCGAAAGAACTTGTACACTTAACTTTCAATCAAAATTTTAAAAGATAGCTAGAATATAGTTAGGAAATATTCATACAGTAACGGCCTTTTCATTTGAGGCTAATCCTAAGAAAAACCCTAGATCTCTTGGGGTATTTCAGGTTTTATTATTTATTTGGAAATTTAGACATTTAAAAATAATTCATTAAAAAAATTTGGAAGATTGTGCTCTCATTTACCTGCCAAACCCAAGAAAGAAGTAGTATTAAAGTATACCAGATGGCAGAAAAAAATATCCTTAACAGCTCCAGGAAAGAAATCTGTGCTGAGAGCCCTCAGGCATGCTGGAGGGGGATGAGAAGAACCTGCTCTGTGGTGGCATCTATGAAGATGTCCCTGTGGCTGACTCAGAGGCTTCTGTAATGTTTTCCTGTCTGGAGCTCAGAGCTATTCACTGATATGGAGGGAGGAGAGATTGTGGCTTTGGATCCTTCCCTAAAGCCGCCTACATTGGACCACCAGCTCCAGCACGGCACCGGGAGGGGGAACAGACTGCACTGCCCACAAAGATTTTGGATTTAACTGTTTCTGTTACCTTTTGCAGTGTCTCATGCTAGAAAAACAGGATTTCCTCTGTTGCAGGGCAGGAATACAATCTCAGTCCTATGGTTTGGTAGCTAAACATAAGAAAAAGTTGGAAACGGTCTATTTTCCTTTCAAAATTAAATAGAAACAACAAAAAACCCAACAAAGTGGGATTTAAAAATTAATCCTGCTTTAGGTGTTAAACCCGCGATTGGCCTTGTCTTCTGTGTGAAGTCATTGTTAAACTCTGAGGGAATATTTTCAAAGCATGGAAGACTACATGCTAACTGATAATTCTGTCATTAATCACAGATCTTATCGTTACAGTTTGGGTTTGATATTTAGAAAATATCTTTGAAACCAATCTTAAATGCTAATAAGAGAAATAACGCCCCACAAAGCCTTCCATGTTGAAGATACTGTATCAGTTTTGCTATAGCTCCCCTCAAGAGCCAATACAATAGTCTCTTTTCAGGGTTTTAATCTTACGAAACACAGATATGCTATTCTGTTTGCTAAGTTATTTATCCAGTGATGCAAAACCTGGGCACAGAGCTGACATCCTACTGTGTTTAGACAGACCCATGTGTACTAAGCAAATCTAGTACCGTGTCCCTGAAGTCACTGAGACGGCAAAAACCACTGTGAAAGCTGAAGTGCTGTATCACTTACAAAGAAAACACTTTACGGGAGTGCAAATTTCTGTAAAACTGCCTTTAGATGGAAGGGGAGTACTTGAAAACTCCTGCTTAGGAGGCAAGCTTTGGTTCTGCAGTACTAGCTTCTCTGCAACCTGATTTTTCTTAGCCGAAGAGAACAAAAAGCAGAAAATCTTGACTGAACAGATTTTGTTTTGTTTCTTTTTTCTCTTTCCTTCAAAAGAATTGTCGATGTCAAAAAATGTCAAAACACAATTAGGGAGGCCTTTCTTCCTCTTCTGTATGCTTTCTGACAGTATTTAATCATTACCTTCCAAATTAGTTTCAGAATGATGGCAAATAAACAGGGAAAGAAAAAAAAAAGGGATACAGAGCCGACAGGGCCAATGCTTAAGTTTGAGCCTGCGCCTCATGTGCACTGATTTCAGTGGGTCTTTTGCCCATGCTTTAGCACTTTCCTGAGAGGTGCTGGACTGTTCAGTTGAGATCTCACCTAATTTTGGTATTTCAGTAGAGCCCGTCATCATACAAGCTAAATGGATGTTGATCCAATCTACAAATAGCAAACCTGATCCTACAAACCCCTTATATTTTGAGAAATAGAAACAGAGAGGAGGACATTGTCTTTTAGGAAACTCTGCCGGTTTCAGCCCAAAGGTAGCACTAGTGAAAAGATCAAAACCCCAACCCAACCTATTGCAATGCTTGGTCTTTGATTATAAAGACTCTGACAAAAGCTACCATCCCAGGAAGATCTGCCATACAATGGAGTTTCAAGAAAGGCTAAAGTAAGTAAGTAGGAAAGCACTGACAGGAATTTGGGGCTGGAGCCAGCACGGTGTGATTGATGTGGCTTTGCCCACGTGGAGCAGAATAAGAAACTGTATTCTGAAAAAAAATTGACAGGGGGTTGAGAGCCACATAGTGCTCTGTTCTGGCTTCAGCATCATCACCGAGAGTCAGGCCAAACCGCACGCTGCAACAAATCTCAGTGAGAGAAAAAGTTGGCTTTCACCTACTTTTATTTTTCCCACCTGCAGGCTGAGGCTGCTGCAGACAGTTGCAATGAGCCACCACTCGAGGGATTCATTTTTGGCAGACAGGAACATCACTTCATTTGATGTAACTTTGTCTTCTGTTGCTAAGTGGAAATGTCAGGGAGAAAACAGGGGGGAAGTGGGCTGGGTTTTTTCAACACCATTCTAATTACTTTGGTCTGCAGGATGGCACGTAGCTTACGCTTACAGGTTGCTGAAACTGTTTGCTTTCCCCTTTAGGGAGTCCTTCTTCCAAGACTTGCAGCTCCATGCTTCACAAATGCAGCAGCCGCCTTCTACGTCCCCGCCTGCGAAATCCTAGTTAGAGCAGGGAAACCTACCCAAAGACAGAGCAAAGTGTGCAGCCGGAGGGGAGAGAAGCAGAAGAGCATCCCCCCAAAGCTGCCTGCCCGGCTACCCCTGCCTCCGCTGCCTGTCAGCCTTGCAGAGGGCTGCCTGCAAAGCTGAGCTTGCAGTACAGGTGATGACAGTAACGGGGTTGATAACAGATTTGGTATTAAGAGGCTTTGTCACTTAGCTCTCAAAACCTCTTAATTTTACAGAGTGGGGAAAAGATAAAATCTGATCAGCTGGATAATGGGCCTGCTGCACACCGCTGGGGAGAGTGGTGCACGAGCAGTGACTGGAATTTTTTCCTTCACGTTACTCTACCGTATAGATTTCAGTGAGAATTTAGGCAGATTAGACTCCCCCGCTGCCTCCTCTCCGCACACCTGGGTACAATAGTGCCGGGTCAAATACGGAAAAAATGGATGAGTTAGGACCTTCCACCCACAGACATGCATGCACACAGTCATAGCTTTTATTAAATAATACGTGCTGAATTTTAAAACTGTTCCTTCCTTGCTATAGGAGGAGTCAAAGGTGATTGGTAATGTAATTTCAGCAGAGATATAAGGAGGAAAACTACAGTGGTGCTATTTAAAAAGCCTCCAATTAGCAATACTGCTATAAACATACATATTAGTTCCCGATTTTCGCACATATTTCAACTACTCCAACTCAGTTTACTGAAATTCAACATGAAACCCGCCCTGTGTACAATATATAGTGATATAAACACTACTCACAGATGAACTCAGTGTAGTAAATAATTAAACAAATACATGTATTTATCCCCCACCCTGCCATTTATAGAATGTTTGTGAATGTAATTTTGTTTTATGGATCACTCACAGTGTTTTCTTCCTGAAAGAAGAGAGCAGACAAAAGAAACACACCGGCAGGATAAGGTGATGGTTTCTAAAGCTGAGCTATAACTTGCAGGAACAGCGTTTCTTTGAGTTAGTGCTCTGGTCAAGTCAGCTGCAAATGCTGAAACACTCATTTACCGCCAGAGCTCAAGACCAGCCTCAGCCTACATTCCCATGGCCTCTTCTTGTCATAAAAAAAGGCAGACATTTCCTCAGAACTAAAAATCTGCGTTGCTGAGCATTTCAGAGAGGGAGGAAAGGCAGCTGGGTCACCAGGTCTACCTTTGCTGAAATAACGACTTTTTCGCAGGGCCTGTTTCGATAGCACAAGGGGTAATGGTTTTAAACTAAAAGGGGGCAGATTTAGACTAGATATAAGGAAAACATTTTTCACAATGAGGAACAGGTTGCCCAGAGAGGTGGCAGATGCCCCATCCTTGGAAACACTCCAGGTCAGGTTGGACGGGGCTCTGAGCAACCTGCTCGACGGTCCCTGCTCACTGCAGGGGGTTGGGCTAGATGGCCTTGAAAGGTCCCTTCCAACCCAAACCCTTCTGTGATTCTATGATTCTAACTCCAAAGATGAGATATTTACCCTGAAATACCCAGGGATGTAGACTCTGGCACACAGTGCCTTACAAGAAGGAATCTCCTCTGGAGAGTGGGAAAGAGAAATACCAGCTCTGTCAGTCCGACTGACTGAAGCATGGCTCTTCCAAATGGGGCATCTGACCTGGCTGCCGTGCGTAGTACACGGTGTTTAACAAAGGTCAGGAGTTTGCCGCGCGTATCTGCTGACCAGATCGCAAAGACTGGCGCGTTTCTGCAGCAGGCGGGAGGTGCGTCTGTCTCCGCAGGGAATTGCTTTGACATGCAGAGAGAAGGGCTTGCACGCCAGCTGACAGCACTGTAAAAGAAACCCTGGGATCCATTTTGAGATTCTCTGGGATAGGACAGTTCGACTTTCCGATTTCCAGATATAAGCAAAGAGCAGGGAAAAGACTGGTCTGTTGGGGCAACAAAGCCAAGTCTGGGCTATGTCCTGACTACGTGCTTAGGAAAGATAACTGATGAAGTGACAGAATGCTCAGGTGAATTTTAAGAAACCCCATGTAGGTCAATTTTTTGGCAGTTTCATCACTAACTGGTCCCTGCAGAAAGTTATAATTACATCACTTTTAGGGACAGAGGGCACTGAAATTGTTCAGCTGCTTGATGGGACACTGAAATGCACTTCACCACCAGGAGAATTCAGGAGTTTGGTTCTATTTTCATGGATTGTTCTGGGAGCTGTAACCGCATTCTTCCATCTCTGACAAATTATGGGCATATTATGCATCTCTTGTTTCAAATCCAGGACTCTTGCAGGTAGAAAAGGCACTGAGAGTTCCCATTTTTCCATGTATCGTGAGACAGTAAGCAAGCCCAAAAATGTGCACGTTTAGACTCCACTGCTGGGGAATGCGGTGCAGCAGAAGCAGCCGGCACACGTCGGAACAGGAGAGCGAGAATGTCCTGAGGATTCTCAAAAGCCATTTTGAGGCAATTTGGGCCAAACATATATAAAAATTAGATCAGATATCAGTGAGGCTCTGTTCTGAGCTCAAGCAGAAAGAGAAAGCAGACAGAGGGTCAAAGCTGCCTTGCACTTCATGACCTCATTTAGAATCATGTTTTCTTATGCACCAGAAAATATTGGTCCTGCAAGGGACTCATAAAACCACTTTCTTGAAGAACTTCTCATTTGTTCGCTAAAGGACTTCTATCTGCCTCTTTTTGTAACTCTGCAGTGGGCAATGAGAGGAGATGAGCACGTTGCATTATAGCTTTTTCTTTTCCTTAGAGACGCTTTTGGGGTTAGTGAATGATGACACTACAAAATATATGGAAAGGAAGAGTGATCTGCTGGCACCAAAACATGAATTTTCTGGCAAGTTTTGATGAAAATTAATGAGAAATACATGCAGTCATGGTCATATTAGCCAATATTGACTCTCTTGGACTAGTTACCAGATGAAATCATGCCCTGGAATGCAGTCTGCTTTGCCAGAAGCATTACTTCTTTCTGGAATTCAATTTTTCAACCCAAGAAACAACCACGTTCTGTCTAAACTGAAAATACCAGACAAGAGTGTCACATTTTAAGCGTGTACTGAAAGTTTAAGGAAAAAGGAAAACAAACAACCCTTCTGCCTTTTTACATAGCTTTGTAACTGTATTCAAATATTCCTTTCCGAGATTTGGCTGGCTTCCAGCACTGTCAAAAGTCAGGCATGGCCTATTCTGCTGCCACATTTCACTCAAAATGGGGGGTCTTCTGGCATGGGACCAGTGGGGAACACCCTAAAAAGTGAGTATTTCTCAACCCCGATTCAGAGAAACACTCGAGCTGACCCCAGACCCATTCCCACTCGGGCTAGGAAGCCTTTAAGCAGGCATTTAACCTCAGGCATGTGCTTAAGCCACCTGATGTCCGAGAACGGACCACCGAACTGGGAGAACGTGCCTGTGCGTGTGTGGGGAGGCCGTGGGCAGTGCCAGAGCTAGCGTTTCAGAGTCCTGGCCCGAGGACTGGCACACACCTACACTGGCAGGTTTGGAAGAGGCAGCTCTGGGGTGTCCTGTGTCAAGTGCACAGCCACAGCTGCCATTTAGCTAAAGCCTCGGGGCATGTGGCAGCCAAGACATCAACAGGATGTCAGTGAAAGGTGTAATGCAGTAGTTCATCCCTAAAACCTGTACGGTTATATAAAGATATATATTTGCACAGGGAACGACTGAAGTAGGTGGGTAAGAACCAGCATATCATTTTTCTAATTGTAGAACAGAAAAGGATGAGTGAAAGCTGGTGATGCTGGACTTTTTTCTTCGAAACGTTGCTGGTAAACTGCCTGTGAACCATGCTGCAAACAACAGCAAGCTGTTTCTGGTCACCTAGTCAGGAAAATCAAAGCCCTAAGGTTTGCCAGGTTGTCTGCATTTATTTGCGTGAATGGGAATAAACCTACAGGTCGGGGAATGAGCTAGCTAAGAAGCAAAGCAGAGCACAACCAGGCTGCTGCGGGATGCACCGATCCACGCACCACGAGAACGCTCCCCTGTGCCAAAATTAAGGTGCTTTAATTCCTGCCTTACATTTACAATTTTGTTGGCTTGTCCCATACGTGACAGAAAGCTACCAGAACACGTACCGGGCAGGGAAATCACTGATGCGGGCCCCACATCTGCATTCAGAACAGTATTTGCCTCCTTGGAATGTAGTCGCATGCAAGTAAAAATAGGACACTTTTCAGTGGGGATTCAGAGACTACCAGGGAAAGATGGAGAGCACAAGGCACACCTGCCTTACGCTTGTGTGGACCGAGTACAGGGATGTGAAGAGAAGCAGTGTCCTTGGGCTGTGGGGGGAAACGCGTGTCCCTGCAGGAGCTGTTTGCTGGAAGGACGTGCTGCGGGAGCTGGGGCACGAGAGGTTTTTGGGTTTCCACCGAGGTGGCTGGCACTGACTTGAGAAGACGAGAAAATCTGCAGCTCTTCTTGTGACGCTTGCCTGAAGCAAGTGAAAAATGAGAGCGGGGATAGGACGGTCTAACACGGGATTCCGAAGTGCTCT
>NW_010548009.1:0-1167 GCF_000687285.1 Phaethon lepturus | reverse complement strand
ACGGCTGAGCCCAGTGCGTTTGTATCAGTTAATTTCGGGAAAGTGAAGCCAGTACTGAATGTTACTTTATTTGTGGCTGTGCCTTAGGAGGAACAGGTTATCCTTTACATTTACCTCTCTGTATTACAATAAAGGCCCCCACAAAGGCACTTAATCTTCGCTTGGGCCAGCAGGAGCTTTTTTGCACTGATTGGTATGTCAGAAACATGTTGTCTTTGATAGAGAAAGGGCAGCGATTTCCTTGCAGCAAATATGCATATATGTCATGGAGGTGATGTGTTCGGAACGGGGAGATATTGAAGAAGGAGAGAAGGGAGCCAGCAGCAATCTCGCTTATCTGTGCCTTGCTGTGTTCACAGTCCAGGAGAACTGATATCTGTATCACTGAGATACGGCCTCGTTCCTCTCGGGATTGCAGTAACCATCTTCACATGGAAACCAGCTAACAACATGCTACATATAAAACAGCTTGCCACAACTGATCCTCAACTGCTCCACTTGAAGACTATTAATCTAATTTCTTCATGATTATCTTTTCAGAAATTGGATCCAGCTGTTCAGTGGGAGGTTAATGAGTATTGCTGAGCTTGCAGAACAAAATGTTGAGCTTCAAAAACCTTCTGGGTTCATTTTTAATGAAATGTTTTAAATTCTCAGCTTTTATCTTTTTTGTAAGCTTCAAAAGTAGCCTTGGCACTCTTTTAACTTGCTTACTTGATATTTTTCCTTACAAGAAACTCAAAGAGCATGTATTAAAATGCATCGTGTTGTTGCCCTTTTAGCCCAAACAGTATGCAAAAGTCAAAGCCTTGCTGTCTTGTTTCCATGAAAAATTGATACGGCTCCAATATTTCTTTGCAAATAAGTAAGACTGCACAAGAATCTACAAAGTGTCTTTTTTTTCCTGAACACACAAGGAAAAAAAAAACAGGAATAAAAAAACTCTTGGAAGCTGAGAGGGTGTTAGGGGCAGGTATCCTACGTTTTTGACATCCTCCTGGTCATCTCTCAAGCACCAGGTCTTTATTTGGCTTGACCCACTGTGGCTGTTCTCCACCTTCTCCAGAACCCACCCTTTCACCGGCGTTCTGGCTCAGGAAGCCCTGCCTCAGCACCCCTGTATTGGCTTTGCGTGACAAGGGTTTGGTAGCAGGGGGGCTGCAGGGG
>NW_010548008.1:0-2961 GCF_000687285.1 Phaethon lepturus | reverse complement strand
GGCCTGTAGTTCCCAGGATCCTCCTTCTGCCAGGAAAAACTTGTATTGCTTATTTTTTTAAAGGATCTTTTAAAACACACTTCATGAAAGTAATTTTTCAAGGAAGATACGCCACGTTTCCACTCTCAATTAAAAGATATTCTATTTGCAGGAGCTATGACAAAAAGCAGAACTGAATGTCAAATATGTATAAACTACGATCTAGAAAAAGGAAGTGAACACCTGCTTTTAGTGTAATGGCATAAGACATCCACTAGATAAAAGAGTAAGAAGGAAACATGTCAATGGGAAATAGCTTATATCAAATTATCTATGTCACGGATAGGTATTATTGGGCAGAAGGAGTTCCAGCATGAGTGGATTGTGGAGGTAAAAGCATGATGAAGATGTGTGTTGTATTAATGGTGCATATAGGGGCTACTGCTCCCTTCAGACTAATTTTTTCCACACCCAGAGGGAAATACACACCTTGTAGAAATAGTCACAAACACTTGGTAGGAGGCTGTTTATCCACATTTTAAATCTTGACCAGGTTTTGTAAAATCATGTCTTTTCAAAAATCTAGGTTTTGTTTCCACATTTTTTTCTTAACATTTCTGTGCTCTGAAACGAATAATATTAGACAAAATGCTCAGAGGGAAATGAGAAATATAATGGATCAGCTCTTAAAATGAAGTAGTGTAATACTACCAGAAAAGGCTAGTAGTTAGAATTCAACTCAGCAACTGAGGTTTTCTTCTGACTGCTAAATAATCATTTTTCTACCTACCTACCTACCTAGAGCGGTAGTGTAAGAAATCACCATGTATCCACATGAGTTCCTTCCTTTCTCAGAAGCCACGATCACATTAGCAGGACTGACTTGATCTAGAAAGGAGGCTATTTCTTAAAGGCACCTTCTCTTTAAGGCACTATTTTATTTCTTGAAAATGTACCTGTAGACTATGGTTCTACGTTTCTGACAGACTTTGTAGCACTGAACTCGTGTCACATGCTAGTGTGTGGGTCTGCTGGCGTGGTCCATCAGCACCCTTCAACACATGAAACTACTGTTGTCATCAAAAGTAACTCATCTGAGTGTGCTACTACAACTCATTCTTATTCCTTGCCTGAGAGATAAAAAATAATTTTAAAATTCAATTTATTGAATTATTAAATTAATTAATTAATAATTAATTCAAAATTATCCAAGACGATATGAAAGAAAGCTCAATATTCATTATTAAATAGGGATTAATATTTACAATGACACTAACAGCTTAGATTAGATAGATAACCAGCTAGAGTGATTTTAAAGGTGTTAGCCACTTTAGGATCAGAAGCATCGTCTCCATGAATTCTGTGAGTTGTGCCTCAGAAGTTAAGAGCCTTTGAAAATATGAACTTTAAAATTAACCAACCAGAAGACAAATGAAAATGTAAGTAGTGTTATTTTTGGCCTTTATGCTTGAGGGATATAAGATTATATATTAAACAGAGAAAAACTGAAATACAAATACTTACGCAGTCAGACCTGAAGAAAATACCAAATTTTATGGTCCTCAGGATCGAATTGAGAGAGCTGGCAGCACAGGCTAGGTGTTAAGAGGCACACTAAATTACGTTGAACATGTTCCTTTCTTTCATTTCTAAAGTCACTAGTTTTCCCAGTTAGTTTCTAATTTTGGCAGATCCTTAGGAGATATAAACTAAGCAAGCTCTTGACCTTGCTCAGAACAGTTTCGCAAGCCACAGAGACTTCTCTGATAAAAGGATTTTATTCTGAAGGTTATTTGTGATTGACTTGAATCAACACTTCAACTTTAAAAATGTGCCTTATGGAACATAAGATGTACAAGAAATATTTTTATCTCTAACTTGTAAAATATATATGGTTATTTTACTTTAGGATTACTCAGTTTGAGGTGGCAGGTTACCCACTAGAATATTTGCTGAAAGTGAAAATAAAAGGAGTCTGAATACAACTAGGTTTGTTTGCTTTTATTTGTGGAAAAAAATTGAGGGCTTTTTAAACACTAAAATTAAATCTTTTGACACAATCCTGATCATTAAAAGGAAATTATTTGAAAAACATATTTAACTATGGTATTATAGAATGCATCTATTATATTTCACCAGTTACATTTGTTTTTCATTTCTGCTGTTGTATATGAAAAAATAATAAACAGAGAAAGGATGCTTTAATAAACTATAAACAAATTATGCATTATATTTTTAAACTACTTGCAAAAAACTGTAATAAAGCTGAATTGGAAGACAGTTCTATCATGGAAAAAAACTTATATATTACAAGTACAGAGCAGCAGTTACCAAAAGAGATATACTCCTTGACAGCTCAGGTGGTTCAGTCTACCTCAGTATCATTGTCCTGGTGGCAAAGTGGATATATGTGGTAGTTTGGTTGGTGTCCTGTGGACAACCATTATCAACCTGTCAGTAAGAATAGTGAAGATTAAAAACAATGTCTGAAAATACCAGCAATATCTCTCTGATTTTTACTCATGAGTTTTCCAAAGATTTCCCACTGTCTACTCAAGTAAGCAAACATCTGGCTTCTGAGCATAATATGTCACTTGCAGCATTTTTCAGGCTTTCCATCTAAACCATCAGGTCCCATCATTTGGGACCTGAGCTCTAGTCAAAGAGGGAGAAGGATGTGTGAGGAGGCATAGTGCCAATGGAAGACAAGGGCATGAGTGGAGGCTGCTGAAAGACCATTACATGGTCAATGAGCATCAAGAATTATTAGTGGAAACCAAAGTTCCAACTGGGAATATCCAGTTTGATGTCCAATTTCAGGTTCTGACACTATACAGTCAGTCCCAAACATGCATGCATGCATCTATCTAGATGTGTAAAATTATGTGGAGAGTCACATCTTCATTTACAGTATTTTAATACATTTCTGCACTGATATATCATTAACTAACAGTGAACTTTGCTTGGGAATACTATTATTAT
>NW_010548007.1:11561-20368 GCF_000687285.1 Phaethon lepturus | reverse complement strand
TTTGGTTGTCCTGCACATGCCCTGTGAGCACATCAACCTCTCCATAATCCTCCCCGGTACCAAAGTCAGGCTGACAGGCCTGTAGTTCCTGGGATCCTCCTTCCGGCTCTTCTTGTAGATGGGCATCACATTGGCAAGCCTCCAGTTGTCTGGGACCTCCCCTGTTAACCAGGACTGCTGATAAATGATGGACAGTAGCTTGGAAAGCTTCTCTGTCAGCTCCCTCAGTACTCTCAGGTGGATCCCATCAGGTAAATTCACACATTCCAGTTTGGGAAAGTATAAAGATGTGAGTTTTAATAACTCTCAACATTAAGTCAAACTACTTGGGCTATTAGTAGAGTTATATGTGCAGACTAAACCCACCTTAGTCCTAGAAGTACAAACTAAATGACCAACTCTCAGTAAAACCATATCTTAGCATGTTGGATTTGGAGAAATTAAAAGAAAGGCAAGCTTATTTTTTTGTGCTTACTGTAAAATCTTCAAGAAAAACAAAATACAAGACTTTAAATCTTTTTATATTAAAGTATTATAACATACGACCCAATATTTCCTTGAAATAATAACCACTGCTGCTCAGAATAGCAAAGTATATTTCCTTCAATACTTTAAGTATAAAAGAGACATTTCTCCAGGCAATCATGGAAAATCCTTTCCTGATTTAAGAATGAAAATGGTCTTGTTAGCATTTTTGCCAAGTGGAATATCTGAACAGAGTTATAAAATGGCTGTATGAATTAGAAAATATTATCCTTCAACTCACAACTCATGCTTTAAAATTAGAATCACAGGCAAAATTATAATTAAAAGAAAAAAATACCTATCTATACGTATTTTTTTATTTATAGGGAAGCTCAACTGCATCCAAGATTGGATTCCTATATTTCCAAGCTTTTTATTCCTTATGGGTGAGGCCAAATCGGTAGATCTGGTTTTTGAATCAGAAATAAGCTTGACCTAATTCCTTTAGAAGTCAATCAGTTCTGCTCTGAAATCAAATAAGGGGATTGCCTGGAGGTAACTGAAGGTCGATGCTTCTAATGGTTCAAACAGCAGCTCTTTAATCATTCCTGATTATTTACATAGGGAACAAAAGAATATTATATTATATTATTTATATAGGGAACAGAAAGAATTAAAAAACTCAGTGGACAGGAAGGGAAACATATGAATCTGAAATTAAAATTCCTGTATGATATTTCTGCTTAGTACATTTGAAACAATCCAATTCCACATTTGCAGATGAAGTCTCAGAAATGCAACTACACTATTAACTAGAGGCACTACAAGAATAATGACAAAGAATCAAAATAACAATATAGTTTCAATACAATTCACAAAACTCATTACAGTCCTGGCAAGTTATTTTCATCTCAAAGCCTGCAAACATAGCAGCAAACAAATGAAACTCATCCAGTCCCTTGACTGATGTGGATATGTAAATTTAGATAACACAAATGAACACATCTGTCAGAGTTTCTCTCACATACTGAGTAAGATGGAAACATTAAAAACTTCAAGATGTCCTGAATGGTGCAGGCAATTTTATTCCCTGAAGCAATGCTGCCATCTTGTGAGGGGAATGCGCAAACCAAAGTTTTAGTTTTCTAGATAGATCCTAAGTGACTAAGGCTTTATGAGACACAGAGGTAAGGAATCAACGGGGATGTGAACTGGAAACAGTCGCAGCCCATCAGACACTTGCTCTCCCTTCACATAAATAGGTCTTTGTCTGAAAACATAGTGGAAGTGATAAGCAATACTGTCCAAGAACTAAGAATTCTGAAAAGTAAGCTCTATCCTAGTTTAATTCAGTAGCAAGCAGAATATTCAGCAATGCAGTGGTAAATTCAAAATTGAGTGAACTTGCATTTCAGGTGAAAATGAAAGCAAAGGAACTAAAGACAGTCCATCCTAGAAGTTGGTGAATTCCACTTCCTTTCTTTTAGCTTTCACTATGCAGCTGGTATCTCGTATTGCCGGATTGGAAAAACCAAGCATTTTAAAAAAATTGATTTTGCAAGGTCAGATGTTTAACTCATCTCCTTCAGGGATGAAGGGACAGAGCGCAGTTCAAGGGAACAAAGTATTTTAAGTCATTAGCCAAATAGCAGGCCACTGTGTAGAGAGAGATGTTTTCACTCGTGTTTTCACTTCTCACCAGGAAGTCAGGAGTGAGTACCAACATTCTTCCTCTATATTCTATCTCTAATTCCTATGCACACACAGAGATTTCAAGACAAGAACTATAACTACCTACAGCTGGACTGAATTTAATAGCATGGGCTAAAGAAACACCAACTGCTATTAAATCTAGAGTGAAATTTTCTAACAACGTTTTTACAGCTGAAAATGTCACTTCAACAGGTGTTACACACCCTCAGCAGGAATCTGTTTTAAAAACAAGCAAAGTAGCTTTAATATGATCAAAATATTCTGACTTCACCTTTGTGAATGGAATATTTTGATCTTCTATTCCCATGTTTAAAATGTGCAATGCAGAAAATAAAGTTTTAAAGTGTTTTATTTCATTAAAGTGAAAGATGAAAATTATAGTATTACAATGACCATATGCCATAGAGTCTGCATGCATGTTCAACTTTCACCTGGGAATACTGAAAATCTCCTAAAATGAATTTTATTAGCATGCTTAAAGATTTCCTGTGGTGCTAGAAAAAAGTCACCTGCTCTCTCTGTTTGCAAAATCCATGTCTTCCTGCAAACCCCTCACATCAGAAATAGCTTCATGCTATTTGAGTTTACAGTTGTAGCTATAGACAGTAACCTCTCCACTCTCCCAGTTTGTTCTCAGATATTACAAGGGGTTATTAAAATAATTATTTTGCACGTGTTACTAAAAAGAAACTGTTACTTTCCAGTTGAAGCAACTGGCTAGTAGGCAGAGGACTACTGGTTTCCATCATTGCTGCATAATGTTAGACTTTATTCTTGCTCTGTCACAGTCTATTGCAGCTGTGGGTCTTCATTTATTCCTTTGAAAAATAGTATGAAACACCATCTTGCTATGCATATTTGAGTAACACAGCTCTTTACACAAATGTAAAATGCTTTGGTATCTCTGAAGGAAAGGCACTACAGCCTCAATTATCAGACATTTTGGCACTCACTAGTTGAAAACTAGGTGTAACATATTTATTAGCTTGCATCATCACCCCCGCATGCATTGTGTGAGCCAAGAATGCCTTTCTCTACTTCTTTGCTCTTGCTGAAGGACAGGCAGAGAAGGGAAAATTCTACCCTAAGCTTCCCAGAAAAGAGTTCTTTGCTGGGAAACTGTCAGCCAGGAAATATGGCCCTATAGAATTAGAAAACGTTTTTGTTGTTTGAATTAGCAGCAGTAATTAAGCAGAGATTAGAATATGCTGTATTTCTCCTCCTGCAAAGTCATCTTGGATTCATGGGTAATAGCTTCTGAATCCTTTGATGCTCTGCATCACCATTTTAATTCCTGTAAATATGAGTGCTTCTGGCCCACGAAAAGAGCAGGGATGGGGAGAGAGGAGGGATGATGTGACAAGCATGCATGAGCTTACCCACATTTGCAAACAGAAATGGCTCATTTTATTTCCTGGTACAGGTTACACAACTGACAATTTCATTTTTTTTTTCTTTGCTGGAGAGTTCTTTAAAAAAATGAGCACGGGAGATGTATGTATTTCACTTGCAAAGCAACCTTACATTGTCAGCATTGACAATGTCCTTTTAAAGTTAAGGGCGATTGGTTTTGATCTTTTACCTATATATCTCACTTCTGAATGCTAGTCTGCCCTCATATTTTTTTCCTCTCCTACACACCCTGAGCTTACTTTGCTTTCTTCACCTATTAAAAAAGGCATAGAACTGTGGGGTACAGAGGGCACGTTTGCATGGGTGAGATATTTTATAAAGCATAAGTTTTCTGTTACACTACACAAATTCACATAGCTGAGCAGACCAACTAGCCTTCTACTGAGAATCCCATCTTTAGAAGTGGTTGGTATCTGCAGACGCCCTTGAAACGAAGGGATAACTGCAGTAGGAATTTAGTAATAGAGGCTCTTAAATGAAGATAAATTTAAGAAATAAATTCAAAGCTAATGATCTAATACATAGGATTTGTCTTTTCTGATGTTTTGCAGATTTTCTGTTGCTACAGAAGGACACATTAAAAAATAAATATACCTATTATGGTACAGTCCAAACTAGGAAGTCAGTGCTTCACTACCTTTGCAGTTAGACAGTTTTATGACAGTCCCAGACATGTCTGCTGGTATGTATACACTATGCTTCCTTCAGACAATGAAAAGCCATAAAGCTTATCTAACTGACCAACTAAGGACATCTTCAGAGTCAGAAAACGTCCAGTGGAGGAACCAGCTAGTAGAGTCTGGGTGTCATTATGACCCCCACCCCACCTCTGCAGCCTTTGCATCACTGTCAGCCCCAAGAATACAGCCTCCTACAAGTGCCATTAACATCTCTGACCGCCTGAACCACCCAAACTCTGCTCCTAAGAGTGCCAGAATTTTGGGTGCCAGAACAAGAACATGTCTACCTGAATTCCCATGTCAAACACTTTTTTTTTTTTGGCAAGCGGTGAAACTTCACAACTCTATTTGAAGTGAAAAGAGACTGAAAAGACTAAGCTACTTTGTGTTACAAAATTCTACTTCTATTATTTTTTTCTTCAAAGTCTTTGGGTTTTTTTAATTTCTTCTTTTGAAGGAGTGTCAGTTATGGCTGTGTGTCCATTGGGGAGATCTACAAAAGCATCTACAGGCTGAGTTCAGCCAAATATCCAGCACACCTGCAGTGAGAAGCAACTATCATCAGTCTCTGAATCCATCATGAATGTTCAGATTTTAACTGGCTGTTTTTATTCTAACTGGACTTCTTTATTATCAGCAAAATGAAAAATCACTTTCTGAAACTGGAGGAATTCTTACCACAAAGCTATTTATCACGAGAATGTTTCTAAGCATTTTTCAGTAATGTAATTCAGCAATTTGAAATATCCATATAATTTAAGATATAGCTCCTTGCTCACCCAAACCCATGACTAAATATGACGCATCTCATTCCAACATATTCAGAGTGCATTTTGAGAATACTGTAGTAAGAATTTTCCATACGTCTAATGTCTGATGTATCATGAATGTTGAAACTATTTATAAGAGTATGGTAAGGAATGCATAATTCTAAGAAGAATCTCCACAGGAGTTTCTAAAAAGAAATTATTTCCCAAATCAAAAGCTAAGGATTCCGATCTAATCAGGCTATAGTTGGTCCTCTCTTAAAGAGTTAAGTTAAAATACTAAATATTTCACCTTCCAGGTATAGTTTAATGTGTTGCAAACATCAAGTAAAGAATGACTACTGACCTAAACTGAGGTTTTTAAAGAGATCTTTCCTTACAGTAATATTTAATAACAGGAAATATTAATAACAGGAAATATTAGTTTGACTTTTGGGGAATGTAAGATATCATTTGCAGAACTTCTTTCTAACAGTAGGGAAACTGCAGATAGTGCAACCCGTCCAATGGAAGGTCTGCAGAACAAATCAGTGGTGCTCAGACTTTACATCCATAGACTACATGCATTTGAAGAGACTGCTCCACAAAGTGAGCTAAACAGCAGTAAATAGTAATAATTAGGAGATTTACTCCAAAAGCACATTCTTGATCTGAACTCCAATGTACCTGCACCCTGCGTATTTTAGAAATTTAGAGATCGGGGCATAGGAAGAGATGATCAAAGAAAGTGTCTTTATAATACTCTTTCTTGTTCAGTCCCTGTATCTGGTTCAGTCCCACCAGAATTAGGTGGGAACACGTAAGTGACTTCATGTTGAGAAAACCATCTGGATAGTCCTTTGCTTTTAACCGAGATCTCATCCTTCTGACTGTTCACTTCAAAGTGCTACCAAATTAATTGCAAAGTCTCTATAAAAAAACCAAGTGATACATAAGTAGTCCTTTCCATACGGTTGGATTATCAAGCTTTTGAGGAATAGCTTAATGACTACTTACAAAAACTATTAGAGGAATAAATCCTTAAAGTTGTTAAACTTATTACAGGAATATCTAAACATTCAAATTCTAGTATGTTAAGTGCTAACTGAACAAAGGAAGAATTTCTACTCTGAAAACATTGCCATGTAAGAAACGTAAAATACTATCTCTATGTAAGAACTCTGTCAAAAGTAGATCAAAAATAGCAAGCAAGTTGGCACTGTGGAAGTAAGTAGAAGTATAGAAATTAAGAACACCAGCACCTTTTCTGCACTTCGACAGTTACTTTCCCAAATTAAAAAAAAAAAAAAAAAATTTATCTTGCCTTCTCTATTTCCTGCATGTTATCTTCACCTTACCTGTTTAATTAGGAACGCTTCTGCCATTAGTATTTAACCACATCTGGTTTTGCTCAACTTTCTAACAAGTCTCATTTTCACTGCTGTCCCATGAAGGATGTTAACCCCTTTCAGTATGGCCTTGCTAGTTCTTAGTCTTACTCCATTTTAAATAATAAAAGGCTTATCATGTATCTGTTCAGACAAAAAAAAAAATCTAGTTTACTGGAGATAATAAGATATTCATACAGAAGCTTTTATTTTGGCCATGGTGACTATGCTATCTCAGGTATTCCATATTCCTTCCACATACAAACACTGCACACAAATCAGCGATAGCTTAGGGAACAGGGTATTAGATGTTGCCTCAATACTACAAATGGAATAGGCACACAAAACCTGAATGACCACACAAAACCTGAGCTATGAAACTGCACACCCCCATCACTCCGTTCTGTGGATCCCTATGTTGCCTTCCCATCTATTCTTAACATCCAAGAAAGCACATGATTTCCTTTTCATCAGCAACATTGAATCTGACAGATCTATATAAATACGAATCTGAAGTTACTGTATTTTACAAATTGAACAAATTGCATTTAATACCTTATCCTTTCTTGAACATTTATTTGTACTTTCAAAACCAGTAGTAAGTCAGGCTAGAAAACACAAGTGCCTTATCTGAATAATGAGGTCTTCAGACTATGAAAATAAGGTACCTTGAATGTTTCACTAAGACCTAGAAAGAAAGAGTACAAAGTTAACAGAGCAGCTTACCACCATTCTGTTGGAGCTATGCCTTAAGTATTTAAGAAGGTTACATCTGAAGATTTAAAAACAAAACAAAAAAAAAAGGGTGGTGCAGATTGCTAGATGAAGGAGAAGGATCATGTTCCCTGCATATAAATTAATTTCAAATTATTATAGAGCTCTGCAGAAAACGTACAAGTAGCAGTAAATAAGAGCTTTATTTAAATAGCTGCAATGTTTAAATCAAAAGCTACTATGAATTCTTTTAATGAAAAAGAAAATAATTTGCCACAAAAATAAAAGATTAACAAGACAAGTAAAATGCTTTCATAATGCCTTTGATATTTTTGGACTAGTGTTAAATTATTTTTTAAAATAGCAAGAACATACAGCATTTCTTTCTCATAGTTCAAATGCCTTTAAATTTGCTAGACCTAAATCCAACAAAGTTTCATTCAGTTCAGCTTTCTGCCTCTCATTCTCCTTTCCCAAAAATAAAGTGAAAACACTACTAACTACACAGAAACACAGACTTTCTAGGTGTTCCTTGAAAATAAAAAAAAAAATATGTATATATATAACCTACAGTAAGTAATTCTAGAACTCCAAAGTTACCAAAGGCACACATGACATGGTAGCAAGGACAATACCTACAGTATCATAAAGAACAGCATAAGGGTTTTTCTATAGTGCTGACAAAACCCTTCCCTATTTAGTTGACCTTTCTTTCCAATTACAGAACTTAACATTAACATTGAAACATGGTCACTGAACTTCAGTTATTCAGCTAAGAACCCAATTAAACTATTCCCATTTCAGAAATTACAAAAAGATATATTCTTATAACACATCTTAACTGGCTGATGACACTGAAAGGAACACAGAGGTCTCTGGACATTATTGTGCAGAAGGCTTGGGGAGAATACAGACCTCAGTAAGGCAAATCAAGCATTCTTTATCTCTACTAGAAGCGCAATAATTTCAATATAAGAGCATATTTCTTTCCAACCCACTCATTACATTCTACTATACTGAAATAATAAGTCAGCCTTAACAACCTCCAGTGAATCCATGTAAATACATTCCTTTTAGTTTGCTCAGCAGTGGAACAAGGATGTTTTAGTTTTATTAAATACCTGGTGGTTCCCCCCCACCCCCTTTTCTGGCACTGGATTCATGCATGATGTTCTGAATCACCTTCCACTGTAAAGAAACAAGATGAATTAAGCAGTATTTGAACATAGTTTACCTCATTAAATATCTGTTACTTGGTGAAATCATGATTTTCCCTTTCCGGTGAAAACACTAACCCTGCAGGAGGATATTTAGCAGATCCAAACATTTACATATGCTTAGAAAAAACGTGAAGCCATTGCTAGTAGGTTCTAATGAGGAAAGCACTCCTGTGTTATCATCACTTATTCTAATTCTGCAAGGCAAACTGAGGTCTAGTCACTGTTTGAGTCAGTCTGCAAATCCTTCCGTACTTAAAAAAGAGGTGCTTAAGGCTGGAGAACTGAGAAAGGTCTCTGTCTTCATTGCATGCTCTCTTGTTCAGGAATTTCTCTTCCCCATCGGGACATCATACTGTAATGAGAAACGTGACTCTCTTCGTCTCAGGTTTCTCTGTCCAAAGACCCCAGAGAAAACTGTAAAATACCTCTAGGTATTTTACATATAGGGTAGGAGGGGTGGGAGGCAGG
>NW_010548007.1:0-11530 GCF_000687285.1 Phaethon lepturus | reverse complement strand
GAAAGGTTTCAACACCTATGTTTGTCTCAAAGTTTTGTTTACAGAGTGATACTGGCAAAAGCAACTTCCAGATTTAAAAAGCTCTTGTTTATGATCAAAACTACTGCATATTGCTTCAGTTTTTCAAGTCATATGACAAGCTCCCTTATCCCTTAGGCATCCTTCACTGAATTCAAGACCCAAGCTTTATGTTTTCATCTCCAGTGCTGCTAGACGAGATGACAAAAGAGACACTGTACTGCCTGTACAGCTGTTTATTCCAGTGGTTTTGGCTACTAGTAAACAACCAGCAGAGACGTCCTTATGCAATTTCCTGTTCTTCTCGAATCTCGCTCAGATTCACCACTGAAAAGCTCACAGCAGAATCATGGACCTCCTGTTTGTAAGGTGTCTAACGCTTAGAGCTGCCTCTGTGATTCAGTGCATTAGGTTCAGGTTTCTCAGCAACAAGAGACTTGTGATAAAGAAAGGAGGCTGAGATGGTTTTGCTTGACTTTTACTATTAATGTTTTATCATTTTTATAATATAGAAGATTTTCTTATCAAAAGCTTCCTTAATTTTCCAATATCTACTGCAGTATCAGGAAGTAGCTTTATTGCTTTTGCCTTCTTTCCTATAAGGGTCCATGAAGGAGTGTTTTGGTTTTTCCCAGAATCTCTTGGATACAGAAACAAACAACAACAAAAAAAGCAGCTCGACTGTATCATACTGGTTCTTTTAAAGATGTGTATTCCTTTTATGATCAGTGTCATGGCTACACATGCATCCAGGTTCTATTTTATTGTATAGAGATTTGATTTAATTTTCTTTTCTTCTCCCTTTGTCTCCCCTCCTTTTCCAAACTTTTTGGATTTGCCTTTCACTTTGCCATGCCCTTTTCTGGAGGGTTCTCCATCATCAAGCTAAGCTTCAAATGTACATAAAATAAGCAAGTTTAGTTCCTTCTTTTGGGTTTGACTCAGAGAGCTTAGGAAAAGTCTTGAAATTAATATGAAAAAAATATAGTGTATATATAATAACTTGTAATTCACAACACTTAAAATTTTGCATCATGCATAGTAAAGTCTAATGTTCACACACAGCTATGTCATGCTGTTCCCATGCCTGGAATTTCCATATTCTTTTCACATGCTCTCTAAGGATATCATGTTCACTAAGCACAAGGAAACATTGTTAATACAATGTTAGAGCATACTATTAAAATAAAAATAGCCTCTCTGCATACCCAGAGAGATGTTAATCTACTCACATCAAGCCTCTTAGGATAGTGATAGAGGAAGGTCTAATTGTGCTCTCAAAAAAAAAAAAAATCTTAAGTTGTTTGTTGTTTTTTTAAATGCGATTAAGACACATTATAAATTCAAAGAAAAAGTCATCATGCCACAGTTAACAATTTCACAACGGCGTTCTAACATCTAGCTTCTTTTAATGTATAGATACATCTAGTTTACAGTTGAAAAGATTGCCCGAGTTACTCTCAGTTTTAAAAACCAAAGATTTCCTTCTCTGGGTTCAAAACAGCAGCACTCATTCTTACTCATTATCTCAGGATTGGCATACTTGATACCAACCTCTAAGTTTAGATATTTCAACTATGACAGAATATGTTTGCTAAGTAATGCTAGGTAATGTTAATAAATAAAAAGTAGCATATAATAAATAAAAGCAGTCCCCACTTGAAAATGGAAGAAAATGCAAAATAGCTAATGAAGTGTAAGTAGATAGTTCAAAATCATAAATCTCAGCTATTTCCAAGATTTAAGTCTGCAGCAACACTCAGATACATTAAACATCTTACATATTTAACAATAAGAGTTACAGACTCCTGAAATGTACACAAGCAAATAGTCATGGGAACAAGAGGACCAAACAACATAACCATGTATTCAAAATAGTACTTCTCACACATCAAGACTCCGTACAGATGAAATGAGTAATGCAGAGGAAACACTGGCTTGTGTCTTATACTTTGTATTTAGGTCTTTGGTTCTGCCTGTGAATGTCCCACAGGTATTACGGTTTTAACAAGATTTCTTCGAACTGCATATTAGTACCAAACTAACTCTGTGGCTGAAACATCTTACCTAACTACTGGTTTACAACATAACATTGCCTAGAAAAAAGTCATTAAGCAATCAAAGTTCATTGAGTGGCATCATTCTCAGTCACATGATGGATTTGAAATAGCCAGTGCAGCACAAGTGACTATTCATTACTCTGAAATTTCCAAAAATATTCACTTCCATTGGAGATTTAAAATAATAGCCTGCCCACTTTAATTCTTACTGCTTTCACTTTTTGCCCTTCCTCAAATTAAAAAAAAGAATATCTAGCTACTTACTTCATTGTGAGGTAAAGCCATGGTTTAAGCAGCCAAAGAACCAGAATCCAACCAGCAGTGAGGCTTTGAGAATTTTTCTTATGCCATTAATTTCTTATTTCCAAAAATTAAATCACAAAAATATCTTCAAAACACCTTTTCATGAACATTATTTTATTCATCTTAACATAGGAATCCTTCATTGGATTAACTGTTTACTAGAAGTTGTCCTTTCAATTTTCAAAAGAGGCACCACAGAATGTACAAAACGACCCTAAAGATTCTGTTAAATCTAGTTTGGCTGTATAGAAACATGGCAATCAAAATGGATAATAGTCCTTGTATGTGACTGCAGGCAATAACTACCATACCAAGGCTGCCAAGAACATGAATATATTTATGATGTAGTTAAAGCTCCATTAACCTCTTCATGCCTGAAACATGTATACTACATTAGTGACAACCTGAATAAATTCAAAGATATGAAAATAAATAATATGGGAATACAAAGAGCAGATTAACAAAAGACAAGCCACTATAGTTTCAGCCTGTCTGAAAAAATCTGGGACCAGCAAGAACAGGAAGAGGCTGAAGAAGTAGCAATAAAATAGGGAATACCACACTGAAGGATAGTGAGGGAATTAGCAAAAATTTTGCAGTTAGAAAAGTATGTTAGTTAGGCTTTTATTTTTCCTAGAATGCAGTGGTCAGAACAGACAAAAAAACTGAAAGACAAATATGACTGACTTTGTTATCTTTGTTTATAACTTCTTGGGCAGTTTTGATGATAACACACTGATGATCTGAGGCTTGCAATTTCCCCATTTCAGAAACTCTCCTAGACTTAAAAAAAAAAAACAACAAACCACAAAAACCCACCACAAACACAAAAAACTTGCAATACAACCCAGATCTTAGATACAGAACAGGATGGGAGCTTTATTGCATATAAATTACAGTTTTTCCCTGTTCATAGAAGTAAACCTACAACATCAAAAAGTTCATGGATACTTTGGCTCACTCTTACCTTGTTAGACAGAAAGTCTGGAATTTGATGTCCAGTAAATATTTTCATTACTGGTGGTATCAAAAGCACAGTTCTATATGCCTGTTAGTTTTTAAAATTGGTTTGGGCTGCTTAATGTAAATCTTTTGTTACCGTAAGGAACACAAAACCAGCATATATGCAAAGGCATAGGGTATGAAGGACACACATTTCCTGTGCAAGGAAGGGCATAGATTAATTCCATATGTAAAACACTGCGGTAAATACTACAGCACCCAGACTATTATTATATCTATGAGCCTGGCACTGAGACCCTTCTTATTCACACAACCTTGCATTCCATGGATGCTCCCTACATTACTAACCAGCCAAACAAAAAACCCCAATGAGCCCTCTTCCTTTAACATCACCATATAAAAGAACGCTCTGCTGAAGAGCTAAGTCTCATTAATGGATTTGGATCCGATCCAAATGATCTGGAATTTGTCTCTACCTATCTGGGCATCTCTGGTAGACATGCTTACATCCAACAGGCCCAATTAACAAGCCTGGTTTAAATCACAGGTGATATACAACTAACTTATAACAGCTGGCACAATTAATTGCAAAGAGTAACAATATAAAAAGGAATTCACTTCCTGTGCTAACAGCAAATAGGTGATTCAAATTAGCATGAATGTGCACACATTCCAAAGTTCTGCAGCCAAACCTTCTCATAAAAATGTAGAGGAAACACCTGCTCTCCAGAGGCATTGTCTCACAAAGGTAATGATGACAAACAAGGACAGTAGTTACAATTTTTTTTTTCCCCATGTTAATTCAGTCCAACCAACAGATGTATTCCAAACATTTAAAAGTGAGTTTAAAAAACATTAAAATTTACATACACATGAACAAAATTAGATTGTTTTTAGAAACTACATTCTTTAAGACTCTCACTAGGTACTGCTTTGCCTTAATCTTTCACCCAGAAGAGAAACTACCAGTGCCACAGGATTACTTTATCAATGTACACCCCACACTTACAGGCTACTTACAGTCAGGTCTGAATACAAAACACAACAGTCAAGAACCACTAGTATTTCCTTATATATGACCCAAGCAACACAGGAGACAACTTGCTGGGAGATTTCAAAGGGCATTTTACCAACGTCAGGATACTCTGTACACAAGTCCCTGCCCAGCCTGACTCACGCTGTGTCCACACTGACATTCCCTGCATTCACCCTGTGACAGCATTCCCTCTGCCAAAGCTGCAGTGCTGGCAGCTGCTCTAGACTGGCAGCTGACATTTTAAATGCTATGTAAGACCTCTGGCAGCTCCCTTTGCTGTGACAAAGGTAAAGCTACATTAATTCATGTAAGAAAGAGCTTAGCAACCCCCACAGCAGGCTAGCCCCAAGAAAGCTGCAGATGTCCACGGCACAGCCTGTTGCAAAACAAGGACAAGGTTGAGCTTGGAGAACCACAGAGCCAGCAGCAGGTTTTAGACCAAGCCTCCCAACAGCTGTGCACATACAACCTAAAAGCTACTTTAGGGGTGTCCCACTGTGGGACACCCTGAGCCCCCGCCATTGTGGGGACATGATGTTTGCTACGCAGACTTGCACAAGCAGGAAGCTACAGGGCTGCAGACACATGGCCCTCCTTGTGACAGACAGGAGGGAGCCCTGGCAGGAGGAATGACCACAGATGAAGAGCACCCCCTCCACCCCCGTGATTCTAAAACAACTATAAAATAACCCAGTCAACCCCAATACTCCTCAAGATACACAGTTCCTTCCATCACCAGTGGAAGAAAATTTTATTGAGGGCACAGAAAGCAAAACAGAAGGAGTGGTGTCAAGCACTGCCAGTAAGCAGCATTCACAGCAAAATGGAAGGTGACAGCCCCCTCCTGCTTCCTGCCCCACCCCAGTAGAGAAGACTGGCAGGTCTCTACTCCTTGACAGTGCAGAGTGACCAAAGGCAGACCACACCACAAGGCAGCCCAGGCCACAGATCCTGCTGCAGGTACTGTCCTTGCACTCAAAGCCTTGAGACAGGACATTCAAAAGATGCCAAGTGCTGCACTTCCATCCCTCCCCTCAGCCAGGGAATGGGCTGAGGCCTAGGCAGCTGCAAGCTACCGCTTCACACTGATAATCATGACATCTTAAAGAAAATGTGAATAAAACATGTTTCATCCAGGGGAAGGCCACCTAGGATCTTAAATCTGGGATGAAGGAATGTTCCCTATGTGCTAGGACTTGCTGAGGATGGGAAACCACTTCCTGCCTGCACAAAGAGCTGTACGCAGTATAATTAGCATTTGCTTGTAATATTAAACGTCACCAGATTTAATCTGAAGGGTCACTGGGAACCCCTAATGCAAAGCCGAACTACTTAACTCCCCTGGACCCAAGGGCAGCTATAAATACTTTAAGTGTCCATACCGAGAGCTGCCGCATGTAAAGCTAAACTACACTGTTATTTTTGCACATTATATAATCTTATTTACTGCTGCCTTTGCACTATTACAGTGACTCTCCAGCAGCAATTCCTCATGTGCGATAAGTGTTAATTCAATGTTTTAAAATATACTGGCTATGTCACTGTGAGCTTTTTTTGAACCTCTGAAATAACTGAACCACTTTGGTGACTAACATTACCATCATGGTATGCATTCAAGGCAACTCTCCTTTCTTCTTGTTTTCCCACAAGTAAACCTTTGCTCTTTTGCTGTGCATAGAGATGCCTCCTCCCACCCTGCCACCCCCTAGCCTTAGAGGAGGGGTTTAGATAACATAGTAGCCCATATTCCAGAAAGGATGTATGCTGTACACTCTACTAGTCTGCACATTTAAAAACCAGTAGATTTCCTAGCTACTGCACACATTTTAGATAGAAGAGTTACAGTCTGGCCACCAGCCTAAGCCAGCACACTGTATGAGATTTGCTTGCATCTCTCAAACTCTACGTGATACCAGCCCACATCTGTTTCCAAACTCTCACCACACAAAGTGGAAGTTGGACTGCTAGTGCATGTGTTTTACTCCCAGTGACACCAGGAAGGTTTTGACAAGTGCATCAAGAGGTCAAACACCCTGGAACTGTGTTTTGTTTAGACTACTAATGCTAGAAACCACTCTGTAGTTTTAAGTACGCAATGTTGAAAATCCTAAGTCAAGCTGATCGAAGAATTCAGCATTAAGAAGGGAACCCATGGTCCTGCAAAATTCTCTGCAGGATTTCTATTTCTCTTTGCAACTGTAATTTCAGCCTCAAACCCATTTGGGAATTCATACAGAAGATTAATGCTATCACGGAAAAAACCCCGAACTTCCTAAGCTAACATCTGAACACTCACTGTCTTGAAACCAGAGTAAGATGATAATCTTTAATAAAAGCACCAATGAATCTTGACTGCTGATTTATAATTAATTAAAATAATCCCCAACTGGTTTTGATTAAAAAGGTCTTGGCATGAATTACAGTGTCAGAGGACAGAAAAGTACTTGCATGCTAATAAAGATTGTAGCAAAAAACACTATTTAAGAACAGCAGAGCACAATATTTAGCACTGACCCTAAAACTGAGGGGGTTTTTTCTTAATCTTGTGAAATTTAACTTCAGAAGGCTGCTTACCTACCTACTAGACCTACAAGACTATTTACTGCAAAGGTCTTCCTAAAGCAAAAGAATACTTTTCCATAGTAGATCTCCCATATAAAGCTTTAATTTCCCACAGCATTCTCAACTCTTAGAAATCGATTTTTTTATTTCCTAAAATTCTGCATATGCTTCTTTAGACATGGAAGTCTACAATGTCTCTCTTTGTTTTAAGATACAGATCATAGAAAACTATTTAATGATTCCTTATTATTAAATTCATACTGCTTCCAGAGCTTAACACATTCAAGAAACAGTTCAAACTGCTAAAATATAGAAGCCACTTTCTAATTCTTACAGAAGAATTAAAAATAATCAGTGTCCCCTTTTTAAAGATCCTAATTTGCTCTTTAGCCTTTTATTGACCTGCTTCATATTTAGGGAGCTAAGATCAAAGAAATAGAAACACAGCAAAAATCACCTTTTAAAGATGCAGAATTCTATAATCGTCCCTTCTTTACCTTCTACTAATTCCACCTGTGCCCCCCAAATAATTCTCCCCTTACCCTATCTTCACTCCATCCATATAAGGGACTATTTTTTAAATTTCTTTTTCCTATTGCAAGTACTGGAAAGTGAAGTCTGTAGGCTGCAGATTTTCAGAGAAAAGCATCAAAACTTCCTGTGCAATTCTGGAAAAGTTACTTGAAGCTCAAATGGCAAAGTAACCAGCAGTGCAATGAACTGCTGGATTGTGATATCCTGAACTTTCACACATCTCTTCTTCTATCGGTAATCACGAACTTGCCAAAGACTGAAAAGGGGTGAGGCCTTCAGCTGGTTTTCCTTAAAGTGCTGACACTGCAGAAGAGCTTTAAAAGAACACTGCATCAGCATTAGCTACATTACTACTGCTGGCAAATATGGAATGGCTATGTCATTTTGATATTCATTAGCAACTTGCCAAGGGTTGCAAACTTCAGGTTTGAAGGGGTTTTTGGGGTTTGTTTTTGTGGGTTTTTTCCGTGGTTTTTGCTTGTTTGTTTGTTTTGTTTTTTTAACAGAACAATACATAAGAAAACAAGCACTGCAATGCTCGCTTTACAAATAAGGCCACAAACTTCTGAAACAGGAAATGGATCTCCCACCACAGCCCAGTTGAAAAATCAAAACTGAAGTGTTTCAAAGAAGACATCCCAAATCAATGGTATAAGTCTACACAATCCTCTTTACATAAGCTTTCTATTTCAAACAGGTAGGATAATATTGCTTTGAGAAAGACAACATCAGTTTGTATTCTGACATTTACTTGTTTTCTTAAGACTTTGCACCTGTTGAGTTCTTGGCATGCAACTGTGTGTATGAAAGAGCTACATGGCAGCCCTCCCTCCATTTAGTTTTAAAAACTGTTTTCATTATTCATCAAATCTTAGATATGGGTGTTGGGACAAGAGCGTGTGAATTCTTACAGAGAAGGAGAAATTATTAAAGCATAAACTTTAAAGAGGCTGGGGGGCAGGGGGGAGAGGTATCCTGTTCCTACAGGCTGATTTAATTGTTCATCGTTTCTAATAACGAAGGCCTACTACTTACTCTAGCATACCAATGTTGCACAACTACATTTCCATTAGTACAATGCATACATTAGTGTGATAAGTACTGTATTGACTAAAACTAGCCAATTGTCATCGACTGAAAACTGACACACTTCAGCACTTGTGACTCTAATGCATCTCTGAACAACAGCTTGACAATCAACAGCCTAAGAAATTCACCTGTAACTGCAAATGCAGCATAAATTTTAGTCTGAGACATCATTTTTTCTTCTTCACACTTATAACAAGTTAAACCAGTAGTATGTTAAATCAGTCTTTACATAAGGCTAGAATTTCCTTCATGAAACCTGAATTCTGAATATTCCTCTTTTAAGAAGCCTCACGTAAAGAGGTTAAATACTGCAGCATCCACAAATACAAAAGCTCCTGAAGATTTAATTATTAACTAGAGATTATTACTCCATTAAAGATGTTTCATGCACACATGCTACACTAGATGTTTGCACAGTTTTAAAGCTTGCAGAAGGATCTAACAGAGTGTTTCTTTAAAAAACAAACTCCTGATTCTTATCTAGTAGGCACATATTTGTGGTAGCTACCTCTTTATCCCAACAGAACAATGTATTTTAATTAAAGTCATTGAGTCCCATAGCTTTCTCCCTTATTAAACACAACCGGCAGCAAAAAAAAACTCAGAACATAACACTTTAGACTAAAGTCAAAAGAACTTTCAAAAGTAACATCTCTGAAAGCTTCTCGCTCCTGACTTCTGGATTCCTTACAAAACAGGGTAAGACTCCCCTAAATTCCAGAGATTTTGGTGTGTATCCCCCTTCCAAAAAAAAGGGGGGCGGGGGGAGAGTAACAGCAGGCCCATCACTCACATACTACTATTGGAGGCTTCCAGCCAGTGCTTTGATGATTGTATCAGGTTCTGTTGCAAGCTTATGTTTCTGCCCTGGCTCTTCAACTGAAGTACTTGCTTGCTAATCGCGTGGATCTTCGACACCCCTGGACAGCAGCAGATGACCAGGCAGCTATGCTTCTTTAAATATCTATAAATGTTGATAACATTTTTCATTTCTTCCGCAATTATGCCTTTTCTCACACTGAGATGCTTATGAAAGTCCCCCTCAAAAAACCCCAACTAAATTCCAAACCTTTTAATCAACAACACAGCTGATAAGCATTAATAAAAAAATCCTCTTTTAGAAAAGACACAAGTTCATTAATTCCATATTGTCTTTCCTATTAGAAAAACAAACTATTCTACATACATTTCCCTTTTGTAGAGGGGCAGCTCTACACAACCCTGTGCTTAACATAAAGTATCATTAAAAGCAAGGGTGTCTCAAGTTCCTGCCTTGATACTTAATTTCATCATATTAGAGCTCAAATGTCTAAGGTGAGGGGCTTTCAGGTGCAACACATTTTAAAGCTAGAGGGCAAGAGCTCCTGTCTCAATCTCGTGACCTTTACTATATAAATAACTTGATCTCATTAAGTTACGTAATGAAAAACAGGTCAGAAATACACTTAAAAACTGCTTCGAGTAAGTTTTCAATGAGCGGATTTCTGTGCTTACTTCAAGGAACAGAACTGGGGGAAAAAAGGAAACTTAGCAGCTACTATAGCATACTTGAAAGATGAAAATAAAACTACTGATTTTGTTATTCACAGAAATGACTGCTTTGAAGCCTTTTTTAAAGTGTTAAAATACTATAATAATATAAATTATTATAATAAGGTATCCTGACTCCAAAATGTGCTACTTATCTCACCTTTGAGAGAGCGTGTTGAGGAACCTGAGAAGTTACATACTTTAAACATGAAAAGGGGTAAGATGTCATTTAATCTTACTGAAGCGCCACAATAGATTTACAATAGCCTTCGATACAGTGGGTTTCAAAAATTACCGCAAAACACAAAGTTTCTTGGAGAAAACCAAAAAGTATCCTCAATTCGGCATTTTTCCACAAGAGGACACTAAAATAATGAGGAAAAATAGCTGTACAAAAACGTACAGCTACCACATACTATTCTTCTTCAGTAGTTGAATGTTTTTCACTTAAAAGCTACTTTGTAGTTGACGTTAATATGTAATTATTTTTCTTCTAGTGTGCATTTTAGTCATTCCAGTGATTAGTATTTGGCTTTTAGTGTGCCTCAGGTGACATGAAAAACGTATGTATTTTAGCTTGTCAAAGACAAAACACAACAATGAAATGATGATACATAAATAATCTTGTATTTCATTTGAAATTACACTATTAACCCTAAATTTACAAAAAAACCAAGCACGTACTTAGCTGCACAGTATGACTTCAAAGGAACAACTCCTGGCCACCGAGAAGAGGGCCCCAATCTTGGCGAGATCAGGCTGTGCTTACTCTCTCACTCCTTCTGCTGGTCTCCTCACCTCACAGCCAAGCACCAGGAAGTTACATCCAGGTGCGGGGAGCGGGGGGGCGGTGAGTGAAACAACATGAAACCGCAGCCCATGTCCCCTGCACCCCTTGGCTCGGGCAAGGGCCCCTCACAGGCAGCAAAGGAACCGTCTGAAGGGAAGCAGGCCTCCGTGGTGCGGGCTGCCTCCCGCGCCTCCCATCACCTCAGGGCAGAGGCCCAGCACCACGCTAACGGCCTGGCTGGCGAGCCCTGCTCCTCCGAGCGGCTGAAAGCCCGCGCGCCGGCCCTTTTAAGCTCTCTGCCGCACCTGCAGGCCATGACCCCCGGACACGCCGCTTCCTCACTTGCCCAGTACAACTCGATTTTAATCACTTGCTAGTCTCACCCGGGCTCGCTGCAAACGTGGGGACCGCACACCACCACGGAGGGAGCGAGGAGACAGGTCGCGGTGGCAGGGGCCTTCCCCCCCACCACCCAGCCCGCTCTGGGACCGGGACGGCGATCTCCGCCACCGCTCTCTGGGGCAGGGTAACGTGGGGGGTGACAGCCGAGCGCCATTTACGAGCGCGGGGGGACCTGGTTGGCCCTGGCCACCTGTGGGGGTTACACGCTGCGTTCCCCACACTGCTCCTCGTACTCAGTCGACA
>NW_010548006.1:0-4420 GCF_000687285.1 Phaethon lepturus | reverse complement strand
CCATTGATCCAGCCTGTCTAGATCCCTCTGTGGAGCCTTCCTCAAGCAGTTCAACATTCCCACCCAACTTGGTGTCATCTGCAAGCCTACTGAGGGTGTGCTTGATCTCCTCGTCCAGATCATTGATAAAGATATTAAACAGAACTGGTCCCAATACTGAGCCCTGGGGAACACCACTTGCAACCGGCCGCCAAATGGACTTAAATCCATTCACCACAGCTTTTTGGGCCCGGCCATCCAGCCAGTTTTTTACCCAGCAAACAGTACACTCGTCCAAGCCATGAGCAGCCAGTGTCTCCAGGAGAATGCTGTGGGGCAACAGTGTCAAAGGCTTTACTAAAGCCTAGGTAGACAATATCCACAGCCTCTCCCTCATCCTAAGCAGGTCACCTTATCATCAAAGGAACACACAACATGATCTCTACAAGTTACTGCTTAAACCATTATTTTTAACCCTGTAGTCTCTCTTCCCTTCATTCTTCCAGCATACTCTCTCTTCATTATCCCATTGTTTTCCTCTAGCTAACTTAAACCCTTTCAGAGAAAAGTGTAACTCCTAGTGCAGAATATTTCCATTTATCTCTATGTACATTACCACATACTTTATACTTTCCAAAGGAGAAAGTGTAAACAGAGTTTATAGAGTCTTAGAGTTTAAATATATTTGGGAAATAACTGTTCTACGCCGTATGAAGAGAAGAATTTTAAAGTCACTGGTTGAAATGGAACCCAAGATAGGCATCCTGGAGAGGTTTAAAAATTAAACACCCATGAGCTATAACAGAAAAACACAACTTTAATTGAGAAAATAGTCATTGTCTTACTTTAATGGCCATGGCATCTGCTTCCTCTGCATTTTCCATCGGTTTTTCATAAGTCTTCCCTATTTTGGCAACGAAGTCCTTTACAGTTTCGCATAATATTCTTCAGATGAAAATATGAAATTAAATAGATACGTTCTGAATATTAAATTCTTATTGCAATTGGTTTATACGCATACTGCTATACACCATTCTTGTTGGAAACTGAGCTCTGTGATCATACTTGCAAAGCAGACGGTACTCTTTTCCATGGCTTGCCAAATTCATGTTAAGCTTTAAAACAAAAACGCTTCCTCCTTTTTTATTTAAGCCTTTGCACATGTTATACCCAAGTCCCTTATTTCTAAGAACTGACTAATTTTATTCATTCCCTTGCTCGTACACCTTCCACACCAGAGTTGTTAGCAACCTTGCCTTCACTTTGTTAACTTGTCTTGCAAACTCCCATGTTGAGATGGAGCCTAGATACCATGGAGAAAATCCACTGGCTTTAACGGGGCACTTCTTAGATGAAAGCACATGGCCACACAGCTCATGCTTTTCAGCCCCAGCTGACCCTGAGGCATATCTATGCAAACTACAGTGGCTGCAATGAATTTGCACTGTGTAAATCAAAGAAAGACTTGGTTCTTGTTACCTACGCTGCAGACAGACAGCAAACTTACCAATGTTTGCTTAGTACTGTTCATTTGGTTGAAATTTATTTGACAGAAACTAAATAGATTTAACAAGATACAGGTCCAATTTAGAATGTGGAGGTATAATAAAATCCTGCAGACTAATTTTCAACATGTGCTATGCATAGTTTAAAAATAAAATTTTTATTAACTTGCTTTTAGCAGGAAAAAAGAGACATAATGACATTCAGATCTATTTTTGAAGATACTGTCACTGGTCTTTTGCATATCGCATAATGTAAGTTTTTTCACAAAAAAGGTATACACAGAATAGTTCTGTTTTCAGATGATGTCCGTGATTTGCCAAGTAATTATGTCTCATTTTTAAGTGTTTCAATTTGGGCAAAAAAACCTTGTTGTCTGAGGCCGCTATTTATTGAATTGATATAGACAGAGCTATGACAAAGCTACATAGCTGAAGTTCTGTTTCACATTGATGAAGTTGTTTGTCCTCTGAATGATATGGATATTCACAGAACAAAATAAAAAAATCTAATGTGAAGCAGATAGCATACTTGCATTAGTAACAATAAATTTCATATTCAAGTTGCATACTGATTTAGACTGATATAAAATCAGTTTATATTATTATGTGATTTTTTAAAAAAATTGGTGTGTTTAGAACAAAGATATCCATTACAATTGTACCATATGCTACACCCTCTCTAAAATATATATGTCAGGATATATTAAACCAAGCCAGCTGGGCCAACCATATGAAAGTCAAGCTTATACAGAAGGTTATTATGGTGATGATGTTACACAGGGGATTTATCCCACACATTGTACATAAAACCGATCAACTCACTTGGCAGATGATATGACAACTGAGTGCTGATCAGAATTGAGAATTTTTGCAAGATGAGCAGCAACTGAGTCCTCATAAGCAGATATCTGAAAACAGAGAGAAAAAGGACTTCAATTTCCACACATTTCAGCGGTTTAACACCAAGCAGTGAGTTAAAACACCTCTAAAAATAGCAGGATTTCCATTTCAGATATAATACAAGGACAAGCAGCTGGCAGTGCAGATGCTACCTGCATACTCTATTTTATGTACCAGATTTTTAATGTTCAAAGTAACACTGCATCTGAAAACTTGCTCCATAGCTCTCTTCCTCCTGTAGAGGAAACAGTAAGTTATTTCTAGGCTAAAAGTAGTCCATGAGACAGAAAAAAAAATCTACCTTCTTTTTAGATTTATAACAACCTAAATTATTATAATCAAGTATGTTTTATTTCTAAAACAAGCAGCTTTTCCCTCAAACTAAGCTGCTCAACAAAGAATAAATCAAAAGTTTGCAGTTATAATCCTGAATTTTCTTTTTACTGTCGGGTGGGCTCTTATTCCCCAAGTACCCCTACTGACAAAGGCTGCTAAACTGGTATAATGTTATCAAAACCAGTCCTTAAGGAGCAAACCATTTAGGGCTTTAGAATAGCGTTTGGGAGAATGAATGTGTGCATTGCCTGTCTTTTCTTGCACAGAAAAATTTTAAATCCTGAAATACTCAGGCAAAGATTTGGAATCGATCAGATTCACATCTTCATGTACCATATCCTGTCTTAAAATAGGCATGGATCCAGACCTCAGTTTTAAGAGAAAATTCTAACCAAATTCCAGATCTAAAGCTAAAAATAAATGCAGTTCTGAAATTTTCTGGCGACTTCCTTTATGAATCTCTTAAAATCTCTTTGTGTGTTTTTGCCCTTGATACTGAACAGGTAGGTATACTACTCCTTTTTTCTCCTAAAACCCAGCCTTGGTTGTAGAACTCTGACAGTAAGTCAGTTTTCATTTCAAGGAAAAAAAAAGATGTAACCATCTGATCTGTAAGAATGAACTACTGTTGTTCAAACATCAGTATTAGGGAACCAAACCAAGTGAAACATATCTCCTGAAAATGGAGGCAAGAAAAAAAAATATGTGGATATGTACTTTTTTACTTTTTGAACTGCACTTTGATACGTTACCTACTGTAAGGTTAATCATTCTTTTTCTGAAATATCATAACTTAAACTATGCAAAAACCATTCAAATAGAGATTGAAGAGGGTACTCAAAAGAAAATGGCTTTCTCAAGAGTAATGGCAGGTAACTATAGCCTACAGAACTGATTTTCCAAAAAATTGGTTTTGCATCAGCAATTCCTCCCATTTTCAAGGGAGGCTAAATACAATTTCAAAACCAGAACTAACTAGAACAAAACGTGTATTATTTCCTTTATGTGATGAAGATACGCTTGAAAATTTTAAGAGTCATGCAAAATTAGAGAAGATAAAGCCTCGGTCTGACACTGGAAACAGAGCTGTGTACAAAGCAACCCCATTAAAACCTCAGCCAGTGGAGCCTCAGCCTTTTTGCAGCAATCCATACATATAATCTATATCCAGCAAGCTGTCAAAGGTTATAACCTCCTTGCCAATTAAGACAGCCTGAGTTATTAAATTATTCAAGAACCTGCTGATTAATTATTGCTTCTCAAGTATTTTTGAGCTAAAGCTGATATGCATTAACTTTCAAAAGGAATATATTATTTTCTCATTTTTAGTCAGACTTTTCATGCCAATTAATTTGATTAAAGCATCTCGCTCTCCCTCAGAATCGAAACCTCATCAGATAGTACAAGCTCAAATCTACTCTGAAAGATAGACTAAGCCTTTCTTTAAGGTCACTTATGATTTTGAGCTCTCTGAAAAAACAGAGAGAAAGCTAGGTGGTATCACCCGATCTAACTCACTTTTACAAGTTGCAAAAAGCCTCTTTCTTTCAGAATAAAACCATTGTCTTCAAAATATTGAGTTTTTTCAATACTTACTCCAAACTCAAGATAGCAAATATTTTGCTTTTATATGTACATATAAATATTTTAATATATTTACATATATTATTATAGTATCGCTAAAATTATTACACAATGAC